>NC_030809.1:112833102-113133102 GCF_001704415.2 Capra hircus | reverse complement strand
GGGAGTGAGCTGGGTTCAGGGTGCAGCACTGATTGCTTTGGTTCTGAGATTAGCGTTGCTTCTCCCCACCCCACCCCCAAGTGTCACTGCAACAGTAGCACTTAGACTTCATCTAATTGTACATCTCACTTCTCACCACAGATTGCATTTGATTGTGCCCAAGGAAGGCACTGGCAACCCACTCCAGTACTCTTGCCTGGAAAATCCCATGGACGGAGGAGCCCAGGAGGCTACAGTCCATGGGGTCACAAAGAGTCGGACACGACTGAGCAACTTCACTTCACTTCAAGGAAGGCACACTTGCTGGCTGTACATTGATGCCTGGGTAGTATTTATTTGCTCTGCAATCTGACATGGCTCCTGTGCTAGCCATTCAGAGCAGACCAGTCTCCCCAGGAAGTCTAGGGTGGTGGATCCCTGATATCTTGTTTCACCAAAGTTAAAGGCAATGAGAGAGGTCAACAGAAAAGAAGGGAAAGACAATTAAGAAGTGATTCCTCAAACACAGGCAAAACAGTCTCTGACATAAATCACAGCAGGATCCTCTATGACCCACCTCCCAGAGTAATGGAAATAAAAGCAAAAATAAACAAATGGGACCTAATTAAACTTAAAACTTTTGCACAACGAAGGAAACTATAAGCAAAGTGAGAAGACATCCTCCAGAATGAGAGAAAATAATAGCAAATGAAGCAACTGACAAAGAATTAATCTCAAAAATATTCAAGCAGCTCCTGCAACTCAATTCCAGAAAAATAAATGACCCAATCTAAAAATGGGCCAAAGAACTAAACAGATATTTCTCCAAAGAAGACATACAGATGGCTAATAAACATATGAAAAGATGCTCAACATCACTTATGATCAGAGAAATGCAAATCAAAACCACAGTGAGGTACCATCTCACGCCGGTCAGAATGGCTGCTATCAAAAAGTCTACAATGAATGCTGGAGAGGGTGCGGAAAAAAGGGAACCCTCTTACACTGTTGGTAGGAATGCAAACTAGTACAGCCACTATGGAGAACAGTGTGGAGATTCCTTAAAAAACTGGAAATAGGACTGCCATATGACCCAGCAATCCCACTGCTGGGCATATACACCGAGGAAACCAGAATTGAAAGAGACATGTGTACCCCAGTGTTCATCGCAGCACCGTTTACAATAGCCAGGACATGGAAGCAACCTAGATGTCCATCAGCAGATGAATGGATAAGAAAGCTGTGGTACATATACACAATGGAGTATTACTCAGCTATTTAAAAGAATGCATTTGAATTAGTTCTAATGAGGTGGATGAAACTGGAGCCTAGTATACAGAGTGAAGTAAGTAAAAAAGAAAAACACCAATACAGTATATTAACTCATATATATGGAATTTAGAAAGATAACGGAAAGATTCAGGTAACGATGACCCTATATGCGAGACAGCAGAAGAGACACAGATGTAAAGAACAGACTTTTGGACTCTGTGGGAGAAGGCGAGGGAGGGATGATTTGAGAAAATAGCATTGAAACATGTATATTATCATATGTGAAATAGATCGCCAATCCAGGTTCGATGCATGAGACAGGGTGCTCGGGGCTGGTGCACTGGGATGACCCTGAGGGATGGGATGGGGAGGGAGGTGGGAGGCGGGTTCAGGATGGGGAACACATGTACACCCATGGCTAATTCATGTGAATGTATGGCAAAAACCACCACAATATCGTAAAGTATTTAGCCTCCAATTAAAATAAATGAATAAAGAAATGAAAAAAAAAAAGAAGTGATTCCTCACCTGGCCTGGCTGTTTCTCCTTCTACCCCTTCCACACCCTCAGCCCCATGTACATCACCAAGATAAAGAGGATTTGAGAAATACTGTATCTGAAAGCATCGCTGAGGCCATCGTGGAAAAGCTTTACAGCCATCAGTTTCAGAGACATTTCATGGCCTAGCAAGCCCCAAGGTCAGGACAAAGAAACATCAGGGCTCGGGAATTTTGGGCCCACTTTGGGGTGACCTTGGAAGTACTGAGAGCCGAGAAACCCTAACCTAGAGCTGCTGCTGTTCTAGAAAAGACTTAATTAGAACCAGCCCATGGGCACAGTGGCTTCATTCTCTGGGCTCAGCCTAGTGGTGTTCATCCTTCATCAGCTCTTACTGGAGGCCAGGGGCCTTATGTAGGCTGAGAATCATCTCTCCTGCCATGAACCAGCTGTAGGTCCTTGGGCATTGCTTAACCTTGCGATGCTCTATCTGGAAAATGGAATAATATCCCCTTGGTGAAATAACGTAAGTCAGAGTTTCACATTTTGCCTACTTCTAAGCAAGAGTTCAATTAGCGGTAACTATTTCTGTTGTTATTCCTATTTCACAATATTAATATTATTAAAACAGCCTGACAATCGTTTTAGATCCATCTCTGTTTGTCCCATGTCCAAGCGGACACTGAGGCCAGGGATAAATGGAATAACCTTGGCAAAGCAGCCAGCAGCTCAGGAACTCGTGGCCGCTCTAGGGGTGTGACATTGAACTCTTCGGCCATGGGAGGAAAGGCTTCCTCTCTATGCTGACTTTGAATAGAAAAGAAGGGAGAGACGAAAAGTAAAATTGCTTACTTTTTTTTTGTTGTGGAGAAAATGGGGTTTACCAATGACGTTGTTTTCAGAACTTTGGTGGGTTTTCCAGGAACGGAGGGTTATGAAAGAAGGCAGTGATGTGATCTGTTGGCACTCTTTCTTCCAACAGGCAGCCCCAGACTTTGTAAAGACAAGGTTTTGGGAGGTCCCCAAGATGAACACATGTCGCCCGTGCCCGCCCCCTCAACACGTTCGCCAGCCCCTGCTGGCAGACCAAGGACAGTCACAGGCTTCAGCTCCAGGAGATCAGGAAATAAACCAAGCGAGCCTCTGACCCAGATTTGGCAATTCCAAGTTAAATTTCCTAAACATTTGTAAAGACTTAAAGAAGGAAAGCAGCTGACACCCTTATTTTTTCCTGAAATATTGGAATGAGAATATGAGGTATGTATAAACAAAGAACCTTATTTGTAGACCTTCCCTTGGGATCACAGAAGTTGTAAAACTGAGATAGGAGAGACTGCTGCAAACTCTCAGTGATCCCCATTGACCTCCCAAGATAGAGCTCAAGCTCCGAGCCCACGCATCTTTGCCAAGCACGGCCTCCGTCTGCTTCAGCCTTGGAGAGAGACTGGGTGGTGAGCTTGGAGTTCAGTGCAGGAGACCTGGCAGGATTCATCAGAGTCCAGATGTCCATGGGGGAATGAAATGCTGGAGAGGACCATGAGAGGCAGGGGTGGCCATTCGTCTCTTGGGTCATGAAAGGCAGGGGTGGCCATTCGTCTCTTGGGTCTAACTTTTTAAAATATTTGGACCAATAAAACTCAGCTGTATTAGAAAAACTGAAACTGGACAAGACCAGGGGCCAAAAACATTTCCTGAGAATCTGTGCAGAGTGGCTGGATGCAAGGAAGTCAGCTCTAACGGCAAGCAGATAGTCTGTGAACGCCTAGATTTTTTTTTTTAAGACTAAGGGGGCTGAAGTTTGTTTTTGTGGAAATGTGAGCAAATCTCATCTTAAAACACATGGGGGATGGGAGGTGGAGATGAGTTAATATAGTAATTATAGAGCAGATAGCACTGATAACTAGGGGAATTTGATTAAATCATTCATTAATCTCTGCATCAAAGAGCATAAAACACCAGGAAGCAACAAATAGGGCTTTATGAAATGACTAAGGAAAAGAAAGTTCAAGTGCAACCTGCTTTTCAAATTTGGGCACACCCACCACCATAGTCACACCACCCCTGAGCCCAGAACCCCTAGATTTGTGTCATCCCCCAGCCTGATCCTCCAGAGAGCTGGGATCACAGAAGCCGAGAATGCAAATGGGACATGGTTTCTACCTGCCAAGAGCACTAAGTGAGGGAGACCAATGTACATATTAATAAAAGAAAAAGAGGATCATAGTTCAAATACCAGGGAATATTCACACTTAAGCACCAACTCTTAGCCATCAGGATGATAATAACATTGGAATTTCCTCCGAAGGAGAATGAAAGAGTTTCTGCCTTTAGATGTAAACATGAGACTAAATATAAATAGCCAGCTGTCCTGGGTGGTTATTCCTTCACCTGCCCCAGAACAGAATGGAGTCTAGGGCAGGTAATAAGGCGAGGCCCCTACCACTGTATAATTCTAAGACAGCCTCATTTCAGAGTTGCTAAAAATAGAAGCATGGTGTCTGGTATGTAACAATATACAATATTGCAGCTGTGTCTTTATGATGAATAATAATACTTTGGAGTTATATGATGAGGCAATCACTTTGCAAGCGCAATCTCATTAACCCTCACAATATTCTGATTAGGTAGGCAGGTGGCAAGTGATCTGAACTCAGTCTGCAATTGAAGCAACCAAGACACAGAGAAGCTCAGAAACTTCTCAGGGAACACAAGCTTTTCCTGTCAGAGCTGGGAATGTCGTCCAGATCTCCTTTCCCAAACCCTGGGGCCAGGAGCAGGGGTTGGCACTGCTTCTAAGCTGCAGGAGCTGGGCACACACAAACTTGTGTGACGCAGTACACACCCCGGGTGTGCTCTCCTGGAAAACACTGCTGATTTCTCTTGAATGAACGCCAGTGCCACCCCAAGATAAAAAGTTTAGTGTTTCTTTGTCTATTCTTTCTCTCTGGCAATTGATTAACCTCTTCCTCCCTCCAAAATCCAACCCGTCTTGAAACAAACCAAAGAAATTTTAAAGCCACACCAAAACCTCTTGATGACTTATTTCCTGGTGCTGTCACTGCCTTTTGAGCTTTTGTTCTCACCCATGGGTCCGATTTAATCGAAGATCGATTGCTTAAGAAAAAGAAGAAAAAGTCACCGTTTTAAAAAGTCTCTAAACACTCAGACAAGCACCCTTCTCAATGGCTTGCTCCTCCGAATCCTGATTTTATTCTTTTCTTTGTTCATAGGAAAAAAAAGATTCCTTTGCTTTTCTAAACAAGCTGAGTCTTTCCCGCAGACCAGAGGAACAGGTTTGGTGGTGCTGATATAAAATCACAGGAAAATGACACCATTAGTCAGGAAACGTTTGTCAGCCAAGAGTAAAAAGCGCTTTCCCAGCCTCTGGGGAAACGCCGACGTTCGTTTATTCGGGAATCGTGAGATTAATATAGCAACTCGGGTTTTGTGCTTTTGGGGTAGGTTTCTCTGGCTCCCTTAGAGACACGATACAAGGCCACATCTTCAAATTGTTAATTATGTACTGCCCCCTAGGGACTTTTGTTTTGCTGGTGGCAACCTGCTTCAAATCCTGTAGGAAATATTTATCAGCCGGCTTCAGCCAGTATTTGCCTCCTAGAAAGCTGAACCTTTTTGTGACCTTGTTGTACTGAGTCCACCCCTTTCCCTGGCAAATTGCATTCAAACACTTTGCTTTTCGGATTGTTGATTTTCTCCCTCCCTCTTTTGTCTTTATTTCCGGGATGGTTTCATTTGCATAATCTGGGCTAAGTAGACTGGTCTTCTCTCTTTCAAAACTCTGCCTTTCCACCTCCACCACATTTCCCCTGTGGTTTGGTAAACATCTCTGAATTTGGGGAAAAGAGGAAGAGCAAACTGTGAATTAGAGACACTTACTCATATGCACTTACGTATTTATCTGTACTTACTGATGGAGGAGTTATCCACCCTGAAATGTGCTCTATAAAATCCCATTTAAATCAAAAACTTTTATCAGAAAAATGAAATTGCTTTATGATTGAATAGCACTTTGCTTCTGAGTACCAGCCATTGAGGCTGATGAAATGACCAAGAGGACATTCTTCCCCAGAAAGACATCCTTGCCCTTTATTTTAAAGTTGGAAGAAAAAATTTCAGCACCGTATTCCTTCACAGAGCGTCTCTCAGACTGGGGGACAGCTTTTACCTGTAATTAATGACATTTGGGTATCTGATAAAAATATTGCAAATATGCATGTTTGTGTAGTTTTGTTTTATTTTAAATAATGGATGAGACAGCTCTGGCAGGAATCTTCATGAATTATATATTTTTTAAAACACACACACAAATTCTGAACACAACAACTTTAGCAAATATATGCATGATCAAAACAGTTCAGAAATATAAGATCTGAAAATGAGAAAGGGCAGCAGGTTTTTGAATAGGCTTCATCAGTGGAGGGGAGAGGTCAGCGGTGGAGGTTAGTTATAGGAGCGATTAAGTCTCCTCTGACACCCACGGTACAAGCCGCTTAACATAATCAGCTGCAATCAGCAAAACTGCTGTTTATTACAAAACGTTTTTCCCTTTTAATATTTCATATTGTTATGTAAAACGGTGCAGTGTAGGGACACACACATTTCACCAGGGACAAATTGTACAAATTGTCAGCAATAATAATTTGTGGCTCTTCTCGTGACATCTTTGGAAGTTAAAAACCGTGGAGCGATACCTCTCCAGAGCTATTTTCTCTAATGTGGTTAATGGTTTGCACTGGAGTTGACCAGCCACTCTCTGTACGATGTTGTCACCATCTACCATTGTGTGAAAATGTTTGTGTGACCGTGCATCAATCAGATGAGCCTGTAATTCAGGGCTGTGAGGCTTTGTTCTGCTCACTCTTCCCCAGTTGGTCAGAGCCCTCCATTACAGGTGTGTCTTCTTCAGATTTCCTGTTCTGCCTTAATCATCAAAGTGATGCCTTTTTCAAAACATTTTCATTTAAAAGGAACCGATTATGAGGTGCACAATAGGCATCCATGTAGAATTCCTTTGTGAAATTCACGCACTGAAGGTTGGAATAAGAGAAATGTCCTGTCTATTAGGACAGATTATGGTGACCTAGATTAGAGGACACTTGGATACGATCCCCACACTTTTCTAAGGAAAATGAGCAGGTACAGAGCTGACCATTACTGGTTCCCATTCCAGCCTGCTAAGTATCTCATACAAGATGCTTCCAGGTCCTGGAAGCTGTCTCGAATAGCTCATCCCTGGCCACATGTCCCACCCACCGGGAACCAGCCTAGCTGTTCCCAGGAATGCTGGACTGAGAGGAAGCTCTGGGAGCCAGACACACACAGGATTTTATTTTTACTAGCATGCTAATACTTAAAAGATACAATACATGTTGTCCCTTTCAAAGTGGTCGTGTTAGCAGACTAAATGATAACAACTCAAACGAACAATGATGTGGCTACTTCTCACATTTCTGGTCCGTCTTATTTCCAACCCATGCAAGGCAATGTTTCACTACTTAAGGAGCATGTTTTCTTTTGAACCCCAGTGTAATTATCCATTTTCTTCTTCACGGCTCCAGGTGAGTAGGCATTCCTTACACTTTGTACATGTTTCTATTAAAATCACCCTTTTGAATGTTTATTTTTAGATCTATTTCTCTGATGTAATAAACTCCTTGCGGTCAGGAAATTTTCATTTTCACCTCTATATGCATTGCTGTGTGGATGTGTCAGCATGTACTAAGCACTCCATGGATGCTCTTGCTAAATAAATGAGTGAAAACTTTGCAGAAATTAAATTCATTCTTAGAGGACAAAGATGTGTCTCCATAAGGGCTCTGGACTCTGAAGACTATTTTAATATAGTTCAATTACTTGAACATTTCTTTTAACAATGGAAACTTTTCAGGAATTAATCTTCACAGGTACAGGATGTCTTTAAAATGTAAAAACTCTGTTGAATTCTCAAAACCCCAGTCATCACACTTTCCAGACCATAACTGTTCAATGGAAATACAATGCAAGCCACTTACTTAATTTACCTTTTCTAATAGTCAAATTTTAAAAAGAAGAAACTGGTAAAATTAGATTTAATAGTAATCATTTTTTTAACCTCTATATCCCAAGTTTTTACTTCAAAATATAATCAACTAAGAGGGCTTCCCTCATAGCTCAGTTGGTAAAGAATCCACCTGCAATGCAGGAGACCCCAGCTCAATTCCTGGATTGGGAAGATCCACTGGAGAAGGGATAGGCTACCCACTCCAGTATTCTTGGGCTTCCCTTGTGGCTCAGCTGATAAAGAATCTGCCCGAAATGCGGGAGACCTGAGTTCAATCCCTGGGTTGGGAAGATCCCCTGGAGAAGAGAAAGGCTACCCACTCCAGTATTCTAGCCTGGAGATGGGGTCGCAAAGAGTCAGACACAACTGAACGACTTTCACTTCACATAACCAACTAAAAATGATCAATAAGATATTTCACATTATTTTTTTTCTTATTGTCCTAAGTCTTTCAAATGTGATTGTATTTTCACACTTACAGAACATCTCTATTGGCTCTGACCACACTGCAAATGCTCTGAACCCACAGGTGGTAGTAGCTACCATATTGGCTAGTGTAGTCCTGGCTAGCCTCATAGTCCTGTTAACCTGCACCTTCCTGGGACTAAAGCGGGCAGCAGTAGGCAATGACTGGATGTACTCTGCATGCTCAAGTCAACACTTGGCCTTTTCTTCCCAGTTGAAACAAAGGCTAGCAATGAGATTTAGCTCAAATTAGAAGCTCAAAAGCTCATGAAACACATCAGCTTCCATGTTATCCATGCTAATAACATTTTTATCCCTTGGGCTAGTTATTCTCTTGCTCTTCTTATTTTCACCCCAACCCAACTTGTGGAGACAAGTGGTTTCAGCTAGAATAGCAGCAGAGAAGTTGATGGGACTTAGTGAACCAGATGAGAGAAAAAGAGGCATCGAGGATGATTCCTAGGTGTTTTCCTTGTTCAGTGGACCCTGTTCAGTAGACCCTAGGGGCATTCTAACATGAGGCTGGAAGAGCAGGGGGAACCAACAAAAGGGGCTGAGAGGAAGGAGCTGCCTGAGAGTCAGAGACCAACCAAAAGGGGGAGGGGTGATGGAGGGGTCCCAGAGCCTAGAGTAGACGGGGGTGGTGAGCTCTCAGAGGTCAAGTAAGCCTTGTGGGTGAAAAAATGTGAAATACACAAAATGATCGAGAAGATAGGCTTGAACAGTGAACAGAACAGAACTGGGGTTGTCTGAGGACAGGTGGCAGGTCACACCAAACCAGCCGGCCTGGACAAGTGCAAGGGCTGGACCAGAGGAGGCCTGGCGTTACAACCCGATGAAGCCAGCACCAAAGCACAGATGAAACAAGGCTCCACACTGGCCTTGAGAGACTCTACTTCCCTCATTAGCCTGGGAAAAGCTACCCCTCCACCATATTTTCCGTCTGCACATAGAAGGACCACAGACACCCCTGGCCACCACGGCCGTGCAGAGTTGAAGTGCACGGAGGATAAAGCCAAATGAAATTTAGTATAACCTAAGACCTTGACTTCTCAGCAGCAGCCTGGCTTAGGAAATTTGATGATAGAAATTCTTGTTAATATTGTATAATTAACCTAAAAATTAGATCAATTGGTCAAACAAAGTATGAAAGATTCAGATATGGCAGTCATAAGCACCTCTTGGGCATGAATTTGAGTAAACTCTGGGAGATCGTGAAGGACAGGGAAGCCTGGTGTGCTGCAGTCCATGGGGTCTCAAAGAGTCGGACACGACTGAGTGATTGAACAACAAGAACAAAGCTCCTGTTAAAAAGAATGAAAGGTATAAATACTGACATAGAAATATATGAATGAGTCACTTTTAAGTGGATAAAGCAAGGTTCATAACATATATAAAGTATGCCTACTTTTACTGGGGGTGGAAGGAGTCATATACATATGCATATTATGTACCCCTATAAATATACTTTGTATGTGTACAAGAATTTTCTGGAAGGATTAAAAAGAAGCTGTTAATAGAAGTTGCCTCTGGAGGAGGAACAAGAAAGGAATTTAGGATGAGGTAGACATTTGCATTTTGCGTGTAATTTTTAGCGTTGCTTGATTTCTTCTGACCCGGTACCAGAGTTATTATTTTTTAATTAAAAAAACAGTTTAAAGCATTTTAACCAATATTTTACTTGTGCTGTGCTGTGCTTAGTCAGTTATGCCCGACTCTTTGTGACCCCATGGACTGTAGCCCACCAGGCTTCTCCATCCATGGGGATTCTCCATACAAGAACACTGGAGTGGGTTGCCAAGTTCTCCTCCAGGGGATCTTCCCAAGCCAGGGATTGAACCCAGGTCTCCCACATTGCAGGCAGATTCTTTACCATCTGAGTCACCAGGGAAGCCCATGAATACTAGAGTGGGTTGCCTATCCCTTCTCCAGGGGATCTTCCTGACCCAGGAATCGAACCGGGATCTCCTGCATTGCAGGTGGATTTTTCACCAGCTGAGCTACCAGGGAAGCCTATTCTACTTGTCTTGTATGTATTAAACACTATCAAATCTTATGGAACCAGGACTATATACCTTTGTGACCAGTGTGATGCATTCTTTCCAAATTTCAAATATGGGGACCTTATAAGACCATTTTTAGGGGTCTACTTTTCTCAATATTAAATCTCCTCCTTTTAATAATTCTACTCAGTGTCCAAAAATCAAGTTCATAAGGCTGACATTGAGGCACTGCTGTGGCTCTCAACTTTAAAATATCTAAAGTTTAAAAAGCAGGGCAAGTGTGAAAGGCAAGACTTGAACCAGCTACAAACTCACCTCTAAGGTTTCCAGGTGGCTTTACCACCATTACTTGCATATTTACCACCAGGTGAGATGCAGGATTACCCCAGGGAGACACCAGAAGGCTGTCTATCAGGAAGGAGACAATGCTTACAGCTCTGTAACTCTTAATTAAGCTCGGGCAGGATGGAGAATAATAAGATTACAGTCTTCTGTGGAGAGATAAGGGAGAAATGGCTGCAGGCAAGGCTCTAAAGGTCTGCATGAGTGCTGCACACTTCAGGAGTTTAGAGGTGGTAGAAACCACTTTAAAATGAGTGATTAGTGAAGATGGAATTTGAACTGGATCTTAATGCATATGAAGTAAAACGTTATTTTAAAGTGTAACCCCACATAATCTTTATTTCTCCCAATTCTTGAAGCTTTTTGACCCTCCATCCATTGGAACTGAAGTAATCTTTCTTTTAGAGAAAGGCAGAGCCCAGCTTTGTAGGAAGAACAATATTTCTTCCCTGTTTCAGATACAAAAGTTGTGAAAGCCCAGGATTTCACTTGTGAAAGCCAACCTTTGTTGAAGGAAGAAAGAACTGGTGGCTCTCAAGGACCCAACATTAGAGAACCAGAGTTTTTATAACAACCCATAAGGGAGGAGTAAGTGCCTAAAACCCTAGGAGAAAAGACATATCAAGAAGGAGAAGGCTGGGGGAGCTTTGGAGAGGTGAGAGACATTTGGAGGAGACAAGCTTTGGGATAAAGCCCTAATCAGACCCATGAGGAAGAATCCAGAGTCTCCCAGTCTTGGCCCTCAGCTTGAGAGATCAAGTGACAGGAACCCAAGATACACTACAGGGGGCATGGGGCTTGCTTTCTGTTGACATTCAGGGAAGAGACCATCACGCAGGTCCCTAAACCAACAAGCATTGCTGCAGGAGAATATGGCAGCACCGTGTGTTTAGCCAGAGAGGATCCCAGATGGAGTTCCCCAGATCTTCATAGGCTGCCTGCGGAGATGCAAATGTCCCCTCATGATCCCATGAGGGGCAAGGGAGACTTGAGGCAGCGACCAGAGAATTCCAGGAGTTAGAATGAAAAGCCAGCAAATCATGTCCACAGAGGGTTCAGCAGCAACTTCAAATGTCAGCTGTGGATGCCACTAAAAATTTCTGAGCAGGGAGTAACATGGTGAATGTGGTACTTTAGGGAAGTTGGTCTTGTAGTTGAGTTGGCTCATTGTACACGCTTATGAGACAGGGACTCAAAAAGTTCAGCCCATACACAAAATAACAGAAGCCACACCAGGAGGCAGCCTTTCACAGAATTACAAGGTTGGGCTATTTCATAGAAAGCCAGATATTTTCTTGTAGCGTACTGTATTTTAAGTAGTGTTTGTCTTTTAACCCAGAGCTGAGAAAGGAGAAGAGTGATGGCTTTCTCCCTCCAGCAGCTGTTCTGTGACCACTGCAGGCCTTGGTCCTGCCCAAATGGGAGCAGTCACCTCTGGTGATATTTACTTGATTCCATACAGTTGATCAGAGCCTAGAGTCACTCATTACTAATGAGTGAGTACATCTTCATCTTCACCTGCATGAAACATTTCTCATCCTAAATACAAGCCTTTATCATTCAGCACTGTCCAATATGCTGCTGCTGCTAAGTCACTTCAGTCATGTCCGACTCTGTGCGACCCCATAGACGGCAGCCCACCAGGCTCCCCTGTCCCTGGGATTCTCCAGGCAAGAACACTGGAGTGGGGTTCATTTCCTTCTCCAATGCACGAAAGTGTAAAGTGAAAGTGAAGTCGCTCAGTCGTGTCTTAGTGACCACATGGACTGCAGCCTACCAAGCTCCTTGGTCCATGGGATTTTCCAGGCTGGAGTGGGGTGTCATTGCCTTCCAGTACTGGAGTGGGGTGTCATTACCTTTTCCGAGTCCAGTATGGCCAGGATGCAAAACAAGAGACAGAAACACACTAATAAGCTCAGGGGAAATGGTGTATTGCCCTTTGTTCTTTAATTAGTTGACCTGGAAGTGAAGTATAAACTGAGGTCTTTTAGTAAACGGTGAATCCACTTTGCTGCAGAGCAGGGCCAAATTCTTGTAAGTAGACTCTACTGTCGAACTTCTCTTCACTCACCCTGAGTACCCTTTCCTTTGGCCTACCTATCTAAACTCTGGCTAAAAATTCTTGTTAGTGGAGAGCCTAATAGACTCATCTCTACCATTTCTTATGAAACAAATATGTTTATATGGTGGCTTTGACCAACCCCACTAAGAAAATGGAACTGTTTCATTCCTCCGTCCTCTAACATTATGATGGCATTATTCTCCATCCAGAAAGATCACCCACCCATAAAGATGCAGATGAAAACCACAGCATATGCCTACCCAGATGCTTTTTCAATTCTATATTAGTGTTCCACCAAGGCACATGCATCCCATGATTCTTCTGAATTTTATTTATAGGAAGAAAAAACACTTTCCCCATTATACATTATGCACTGTATCTCCAATGGACTTTAAAGAAGATTACAGTAGATTTACTGCCCCTGGTATATTGTGTTTTTTTCCCCTTTATTGGCTGAGAGATAAGATAACTCTATAGAGCCAGCCAGAGCCAGACATATCAGCTCATATAGCTTTCAAAGAATATTTGTCTGAATACTAAGTCAAAATCCCCTCCTAATGAATTTCCATCCTGAAAATTATCTTCCATGTCAGGAAAGAGACCACAAGGAACAAGCATCTTCTTCCTCTGATTTGTTCTGTGGAAAGAAAAGGAAAATAGCACAGATGCATTCGGTATTGTACAAAGAGCATATATGGGCATTTCCATCCCTAATATCACACTAGTTTCTGATGCTAATGTAAAATATGTTCTTTTTGCATTTATAATCACGATGAGCAGATGGCGAAGACAGTTTAAAGTAGAACTGTATGTCTATTAAAATAATGTATGCTGTTAGTGAGTCTTCCCTAAAACTGGAGTTTAATTGCTTATAAACACATACTTTAGAAAGAATCATGATTCGAAGGGCCATTTGCTCTGCCAGGACAATAGTTAGACAGAGTTCTCTCTAACAGGCTTTGGCTGCGTGACTTCTTGTGGCAGCAGGCGCTATGTTCTGTCTGTCTCTTCAACAGGCTTAACTGATAAGAATGTTGGGATTGGCACAAAAGAACCCTGGTTTCTTAAAACAAAGGAATCCTTCTTAAAATTGAATGAAAACAGAGAAATTAAGGGAAACATGTAACTGGGGGAGAATGGAGAAAGGAAGAATTGAGGATGTAAGCTCCTCCATTCTTTTTTTTTTCTTTTACTACCCCATCTCAGCAAAACATCAACAAAGGCATTTTGTAAATTTTGGTGATTCGTATTGACTGTATGGTGGCTGTGCTTTCTAAAAATAAAACCTGCCCGAGAGGAGAGGAACGTCTGCTTCATTCTGAGGGGCTTTGCTGCTTAGTCGCAGGGCAGAAAGAGATGAAGGCTTCTACCCCGCCATCTGGAAGGGAGTGCTCCCAAGGAAGGAGGCTTGATCATGGAAGCAGACAACACAGTCGGGGAGGATCAGAATCCACTCGGAACACCACAAAAGGAAACGGATACTGTTTGCAAACAGGAGGAGGAGAAAGGGAGGAGGCAGCAGTGGAGAAAGGCAGGCTGAGCGCCAAGGGCCCTAAAAAGGCAGCAAGTTTTAGAAAACACTCATTTGACTAATTTGCCTAATATAATAAAGAAAGGATGGTTTTATTTTCAAATGCAGAAGTGGTGATTGATTAGGTGGGCATTATATTTGAAGCATGTGGAATGAATAATGGTTTTGAATGGCTATGGAAAATATCTCACAGAGAAGGAAACAAAAATCCATAAGTCATACGAGGCAGAGCACAAAAATACCAACATACCAACATTCAGAGAGAGTTTAAATAATAACAGACTGGATCTTGGAAGCGCGCCAAAGAAACAGGGAACAGAAAGAGAGCTACACGCTGCAAAATGGTTTCTAGACAATAGGCAATGAGAGAGGGTCTGCACAGGCTTGCGAATGTGGCATTAGCCCTTTAATTATTATAATTACCTAAGTTTAAGGTCAAATCACCTGTGTATTGCTGATAAAATGAATGATTTCTTTTAAAATAGTAGCAGTAGTGCTTATATTACCTCGGCTGTTATAGGAATGGCTAATCCATGTGGGTGAGATATTACAGAATTATCCCCGCCCATAGAGCAACAACCCAGAGGAAGAATGGCTGGAATACTACATCTGCACTCTTCTAACACTGAACCCTGGAAATACACTCTGGTTCCCAAAGAGAGATCTCTGTGGTTGAAGGCAACCTTTCCCACTACTGAAAACATACACTCTTCTGGCAGTTTAAAATTGCTTTGTAATAAGATTTACCCCAGGTAAGATGCTGTCAGATTTGGAATCTCGAAATCAAGTTTTGCAAGCTTTGAGCAGTCACCAGATTGCAGCCTGAATCAAAAAAAAACTCAAAGACTGGATGTAAAGAATTTGCAAAATATCTGCACTTTGAACTCTCCTGAATGATGAAATGCCATAAAATGCTAAATAGTGTGATGAAAGATTTTCCTCTTTGTCTGATCCAAAATAACTCAAAGATTTCACGATTTAATCTTTCATCTGCATGAATTCCAGATACTTCGTGTCTAATCCTGAAACTCCAGGAAAAAGCTATCCTGTTGCCCTTTGGGTAGGACCTAGCTAGACCTCAGAATCAATGAGGGAGTAGCGCAGACATCTGGATGCTTCAAAGGCTTTGCAGGTGATCGTGATGTCCATCAGGCTTGAGAACTGTTGCTGTACAAAGCGTCAGTCTTTAAATGGTTTTATGACTTGGCTAGTCTGTGTTTTTTTCAATAGATCACTAGTTAAAACCTAGTACCAGGAATTCCCTGATGGTCCAGTGGTTAGGACTCTGCACCTTCACTGCTGAGGGCATGGGTTCAATCTCTGGTCAGGGAGCTAAGACACCACAAGCCACATGACCAAAACAACAACAACAAAAAACAAACCTCATATCAATTTGAGATAGGGCAAGACTGATGTTAGAGAGGATCATTGGGGTGCTACTATCACAATCTGTGTGAGTGTCGCTGTCTAAGCCAGGGCAGTGGAAGTGGGAGAGGGAAACAGAGGCTCGGGGTAGGGAGGCAGAGTCAGTGCACAGTCAGCATGGCTCAGAGATTGAATGCGGAGTATGGACTATGCAGTAAGAAACAAGTCTAAAATAACTATCAGATTTCTAGCTTGGGTGGCTGGTTGGATGGTGAAGCCCATGACTCAGCAGGTTCTAACACCAGTTCTCTAACACCAGCTGGAGACTCTACAATTCAATCCAGTTCTGACACCAGAGAATTGAGAGCAGATTCGGCAAATTAAAGGCTCAGTCTCAAAAGACTGCTTTGCTCGGACACCAGCCACAGGTGGAGTCCCCAGGTGATCCACACTTCTGTCTTGGCTACAAATGTGAGTGTTCCCCAAATGCCCCACTCGTGTTCAACCATCTGCTAAAACAGCTCACAGAAGTCACTGAAAGCACAATCGTTAATAATGGCTGTTTTATGGGCTATAAATAAACAACCAGATGAAGTGGCACGTATGTGAAAGGGTCCTGAGCGTAGGAGCCCCTGCCCTCTGTGGATTTGGGATGCACCATCCTCCCGGTACACTGATATGTTCACCAACCAGGAAGCTCCTCCTAACCTCCTTATTCCAGAGTTTTTCTGAGTTTCTGGGGTTTCACTAGGTAGACAAGATTGGTAGTCAACCGCTCAATCCTCAGTGCCTTTTATTTCCGTGGAGGTGGGAGGAGAGTGACGCGATGAGAGTGCAGCCCTTTAGTCACTTGCTTGGTCTTTGTTTTGTGGCCAGCCCATCTTCTGAAATTCCCCGGGCCCACCAGGCCTCACCTTGTCAGCATAAACTCAGATATGGTTGAAAGGGCTCCATCAGGAATAACAAAAGAGGCTCCCATCACTGGGGAAATTCCAAGAGTGTTTGAAACTCTGTCAGGAAGGGGAGGAAAGTAAAGACAAATTTTTGCTCTATCCTACTAAGGAGTGGTAACATAAAATACATTTTCAGAGGAAGGTGAAAGTGAAAGTCGCTCAGTCGTGTCTGACTCTTTGAGACCCCATGGACTACACAGTCCCCATGGAATTCTCCAGGCCAGAATACTGGAGTGGGTAGCCTTTCCCTTCTCCAGGCAATCTTCCCAACCCAGGGATCCAACCCAGGTCTCCAGCATTGCAGGTGGATTCTTTACCAGCTGAGCCACAAAGGAAGGTAGCTAGCTCCATTTTGTATATGATGAGTTTAAGGATGACTCAGATGGATACATCTAGCAGGCAGTTGCATTTGCAGAGAGAGGGCAGGACTGGAGGCAGAAGTTCAGAAGTCACTGAATGACATGGTCCTATGAGGACCCCAAGGGTATGAGTCAGATTTGGTGGGGGAAAAAAAAATTTATATATATATACACACACACACACACACACACACACATATATATATATGAACTTCAAGTTAAGTTGTATCCAAAAGAATCCATGATGAGGACTGATAAGCCTGTGTCATGCCATTCCTCACACATGATAATATAGATTCTGTGCCTAAATCAGGAGCCAGGTAACTTTCTGTAAAGGAACAGAGAATAAATATCTTAGGCTTTGCAAATCTGTGCCCCAGTTACTCAACTCCACCTTTGTTGTGCAAAAGCAGGCAGAAAATGAGCATTCAGAACATGGCTTGTTTCAATAAAAACTTTACTTATAGACACTGACATTTTGAATTTCTTATAATTTTCACATGCCACAAAATATTCTTTCTCTCATTTTCTCCCCAACTATTAAAAAATGTAAAAGCCATTCTTAGCTTGTGGGCTGTAGAAAAACAAGTGGGTTCAGAGGCTGTACTTGGCCAAGGTCTGCTCTAAACCAAAATGCTGTATGAGTCCCAAAGAGGAGGACTAAATATCAGGACCCAGGGGTAAGGCTTCAGCTCCCAGACGAGTTGCATTTTAGTCCCTTGGGTGAAGAGTCAGAAGTGACTTGGAGAATGTGAGCCTGCTGTTTGATGGGGTGTCTCACCTGCGTAGGTCCTTGTACCCCTCAGAGTTGTGCTTAGATAAATCCTTCAGCATGAGAACAAGTCTTCCCTTGGCTTCCTGCCACCGCAGGCCTCTGGATTTCTCCCATCTCCTGGGGGCTCGCTCTCAGCTTCCTTTGGCAGCTGCTGTCTGAGCTCCCTTCCAGTGCTGAGCTGTTCAGCAGCTAGTGTCTGCTTCACCTTACCTACACTCACTTGAGTTGCGTTTATCCAGTTCTGTGAGACTGGACATTTTCCAGATTCTGATGACAACCAGATCTCCATCTTCATCTTGACCTCACCCCAGAATTCCAAATTTGTGCATCCAACCACCCACCCACCCCTCTGCATGGGTCTGGCTGGCAACACTCACTTCCCTCACCTCCATAAACTGTAGGACCATTCATTCACCCAGCTGCTTAAACCCGACATCCTGTGTTGCTTTCCCTGTCATTTGCAGGCCTTCTGTAAGCCCCAGTAAGATCGTTTACAAAACACATTCCAGGGCTATCCATCTGCCCCATCTTCTCCCTCCTCCCCGCTTGGCCCCAAAATCCAGGCCACCATGCCTCCTCTGGCCTGCATCAACAGCCTCCAGACCGGTCTTCTTGCAACCATTCTGCCCTCTACTATCCAGCTTTTAAATATCAACTCCAGTGACTTAAAGAAATTAATTCCTAGATTGTTTTTGAGGCATTTTAGGCTTACAGAAAAATTGAGAAGGAAATACTGAGAATTTCCCTATGTCTCCTCACCACCACCACCCCGTCCTTGAGTGTTTCCTCTGTTATTAGTATCTTGCATTGGTATGGTACAATTATTACAATTGATGAACCAATACTGATATATTACTATTAACTAAAGTTCATATTTTACATTAAGGTTCACTTGTTTTGCACAGTCTGTGGGTTTTGATAAGTGTGTAATGATGTGTATCTACCCTTGAGACATCATACAGAATAATTTCACTGCTCCATAATCCCTGTACTAGGCATATTCATCCTTCCCTCGCTCACCTGAACTCTTTGCCACCACTGATCCTTGTACTGTTTCCATAGTCTGGCCTTTTCCAGAATGTCACATAGTTGGAATCACACAGAGTGATGCTTTCTCAGACAGGCTTCATTCACTTAGATGTATGTACTTAAGGTTTCTCTACGTTTTTTGTGACTTGATAGCTTTTTTATCGCTGAATAGTCTTTCATTGTAAAGATGTACTGAGGTTCGCTTACCCATTTACCTATGGAAGGATGTCTTGGTTGCTTTCAAATTCCAGTGACTCTTTAACACAGAAGCCAGAACATCGGTTACTCTGTTGTCGCACCCATACGCTTCCTTCGCTGACTTTTAATGCCTTAATGATTTGGTCCCTGCCTGCCCCTCTCAGCCTCCCCACTGTGCTCCTTTCACTTTGCCATTCTCTCTGTCCTTGTCTGACAGCCCAAGTACCATCTGCTTCCCACACTAGGATGCTCTTCCCTTGAATATTCACATGGGCCACTTCTCATTCAGATTTCAGCAAGGTTCCCCCTGGTCCCATTCCAAAGTTACCCCTCAGTCACCCTCTATCACAACATCTCACCTATAATTCTTTTCCTTACCACTTAACTCCATTTGATAGTTTCTTTTGGTTTATTTATTCTTTTTTCCTTCAGTAAGAGCAGGGGGTAATTCCCTGGTGATCCAGTGGTTAGGACTCCAATGCTTTCACATCCAAGGGTGCAGGTTCAATCTCTGGTCCCACAAGCCACACAGTGTGGCCAAAAAAAAAGAGAGAGAGAGAGAAGAGAGAGAGCAGGGACCTCCTCTGTCTTATTCTCTGATTTATATCTAGCACCTAGCATTGTGATGATTGAATGAACAGTTTATTAGTGAATGTTTCCCATTTCTAGAAGAACACTGTACCCAAGTATTTACAATAATTAAAGTAGAAATCAGCATTTTGAGATGAACTTTTTCCATTCCCTATGCTTTATATTTGCTTACTGAAACTCTTCTCTAGATTTCCATTCATAGTCAAGATCCTACCTCCTCCAAGGCCCCCTGTCTGCTCCTGGGTCTCTTATATTTTTGCTGACACACCAAAGCTATGAGATTAGGTGGTAGAGTCAAAGGGTGGTGCCCCAAAATGGGAAAGAGGAAATGGCAAGTGGACGATCAAGTTTAAAAATCAAGTAAAAAGAGCTGATTTGGTTTTAAAAAAAGTTCTGAAAGCAATTAAAAGAATCCTACAAATGCTTTGAATAAGCAAAACATCCTGTGAATAAGTGTTTAGTCTCCTAAAAAAATTCTTTTCAAGGACAACTTTCATTAGAAGTGAAATCAAATTGTTTACAATTCTATACCCATATAATCTTTAAATAAATCTGATGAAGGGGGGAAAATCATTGTTCAAGGGATTGTTGCAATCTTTGATCTTAAGAAAAGGTATGGAACTTCTGAGTTTTTATGTATTTATCTTTGGTTGTGCTGGGTCTTTGTTGCTGCATGCAGGCTTTCCCTAGTTGTGGAGAGTAGGGGCTACTCTGCTTGGTGGTGCAGGGGCTTCTCGTTGCGGTGTCTTGTCTTGTGGGACACAGGCTCTCAGTGTGCAGACATCAGTAGTTGCAGCACACAGGTTGCAGTTGTGGCTCACAGGCTCTAGAGCTCAGGCTCAGTAGTTGTGGCACACGGACTTAGTTGCTCTGAGGCACGTGGAATCTTCCTTGACCAGAGAGCAAACCCGGGTCCCTTGCATTGGCAGGTGGATTCTTACCCACTGTACCACCTGGGAAGGCCAGAACTTATGACTTTTAACTCTGTGGATTGAGGTTCAAAAGCTATGGATCATATAAAGATCCCCTCCCAGCTGCAAGATTCTGCAGTCCTGCATGTGATCATCGTTCAAACTATCTGCCTTTGTAAAAACTGCGGCAATAGATCAAAGGATAAAGGATTCCATGCATATTAGGAAGGGTCATGTGAAGCCAAGTATACCTTGCACTGCCTGATAGGATGGCACTCAAAGTGGAAGGAGACTTTCTGTTTTAAAGAAAGAGAGTGCTCAAAAACTTAATCACTCAGAGGCCTGGGGGTAGGGCTAAATATAGAATAAAACCATTTTAGAGTTGGACGTGGGCCCTTAGAGGGCTCTAATTTGGAGAAGATAGTCCAGACAGCTGCAGACTTGCTCCCCGGCATTAATGTATTACGAACCATGGCCAGCATTTGGACCTAAGACCTTAATCTTCCTGTGCAGCCCTGCATCCAGTTCACTTCAACCGCCTCCCTGTTGTTATTTTAAGTCACCAAGTTTTGGGGTGATTTGTTACTCAGTGTTAGTAGCTGAAACACACTCATTTTATAATGGCAATTCTTTAAAAAGAAATAGTGAGAAAAAGAAAAGATAGGGAAGGAGAGAAGGAGGAATGAAAGAAGGGAGGGAGGGAGGAAGAAAGGAAGGAAAGAGAGAAGGAAATAAAAAATGATGGTGTAACAACCACCTATACCTGTTTTACAAGAAGGATTCCACTATATAACACAGGGCGGCCAGCCTTGAGCTCCATGATGACCTACAGGGATGAGATGGGATAGGGGAGGGAGGCTCAAGAGAGAGGGTGTGTGTATACATATATATATATAAAATTATGACATTATCATGGTTGTATGGCAGAAGCCAACACAACATTGTAAAGCAACTATCCTCCAATTAAAAAATAAATAGTAAATAAAATAAGATACAAGAAGGATTCAAAAAGGTCATCCCACTACCCACCAAATTCCTTTAAAGAAAAATGAAAATCTCCCCCTAAAGAAGACTTTCCATATTAATAGCCCTAAAGGAGTTCTTCCACTTTCTGCTCTGCTACCAGGAAAAATAAACAAGAATTATGAAGGTGGACATTTAGTAGTATGTTCTGTGTTCTGTGATGTTATCGGGTCACAGTGTGATCTTGTTAATCAAGCTGCTGAATGTACTTTACTTCCTGGTGTCCAGGGCATGTCACTTATAGTTCACGAAATACAGTGTTTGAGGTATTTCTGGAGAGCTTGGGCGTAGGGTCTTTGAATGGGAGTGATTCTGTGCTTCTAAGTCAGATTTGTTTCAACTAACAGCACCATTTTCAAGGAACATGAATGTGAGGACTCTCAAGCATAGTACATTCCTAATGCTAAGGCATAAAGAACCCAAATTAATCCTTTTGAGAGTCCTTTGGGAACTCATGTACCCAATTCTCCTTACACATCCCAATGAGCATTACTGTCCAGACATAGAAAGGCATCTATCAGTTAGCTGAGAGTTTGGGGAGGAGTGTTAGAATAGGAAATAAGTGGGTTTTTTTGTATTCCTTAAAATTCCCTTTAATGATATTTTAGTTTTTTTCTTATGCCAACCATATGATAAAAGTATGTTTAGACCCCCAGTTTCCTCATTCTATAATTAACCCATCTTATTCACAGTATCTCTAGATTAAACAGATGAATTTTTAAGGCCCCTAGTAACTGAGTATTGCCCATTTAAAAAATCAATGGATGGATTTTTCATTATTCATTATTACTAATGAAAATAATTTCCCCAACACATTGCTATTATGAGAATTCATTCCTGGAGGATGGTTTGTTGATTAGAGGGAAAAATGTTTTCATTCTTGAGGTCTTTCTTTTCATCTTTGGCTCTTGACAAATTTTGTCAATAAAAACCTGTCATCAGCTATGTCTACTTCATCATCACTAAATATATTTCATATTCCTCCCCAAGTTCAGAGTAGCTTCTTACAAATGTTAGAATAGAATTCCCTTTCTATATTGATGGGTTTAGTCGCTAAGTTGTGTCCAATTCTTGTGACCCCCATGGACTGTAGCCCATCAGGTTCCTCTGTCCGCGGGATTTCCCAGGCAAGAACACTGCAGTGGGTATTGCCATTCCCTTCTCCAGAGGGTCTTCCTGACCCAGGGATTGAACCTGGGTCTCCTCCACTGCAGGCTGTCTCCTGCATTGGAGGGGGATTCTTTACCAACTGAGTTACCTGGAAAGGCCCTTCCTATGTTGGCTATATATTTTAAAATCTATTCTGTTTTATTAAAGTATTGAGTGCTACATGTAGCTGACTATAAAAATTTGTGAATTGTAAGTTCCAGTTTCTTACCAGTTCTTTCCTGTAACTCACATTATTACCTTTTCTACCAACCAAGAGCGTCATTTCTTCACCCTGTGTATAAAGCTCTTTGCTCTTTTCTCTCAATAAAACTTTCAGGCAGTGCAGTTTTGCCCACTTCTTCCCTGTCAGGGTTTGTTAACTGCTCTTGAGGTGCTAAAAAAAATAGAAAGCTTTTTCCTTTCTATTTGACTTGCTTGGTACTCAGATACCAGGAGAAGCTCTTTTACCTCCTTCTCTTCCACTTCAATCAGAAGGATGGGCGTGCTTATTCAGAGTTGCTCAGCTCCTTTGCTGTGGCTGAGAGCTAATTTCTTGCTTTTATCCAGAACTGCGCCATAGGAACCTTGTGCTTTTTACTGCAACCCCAGCTCCTTTACCACTTTCAGGGGCCCTCAGATGAGCACCTCGCCTCAAATGCCAACAAAAATGCTGCTTCCCCTCCCCTCAACTAGCAGAAAAGTGCACCACCATGTACCAATCAAAGGAAATGTTTATGATGAGGACTCATCACATTGATCAAAATGACCTTACTTGTCTCAGATAAACTCACAATAGCCCAAAGTGGTCATGGGAATGTGCCATGTCGGACACTGAAAAGAGGAATTTGAAGACATTTTCAAAGGTGGATTTTCTTTTTAGAATCCATTCCCTGTTGACACTTTATCTACAAATATTCTGTGATAACAGTGTCTGGTTAATTAACAGAATGTCTTTTTTTGAGGGTATAATTGGAGAATTAGAGGAGGAAAATCCTCAACTTATTATTATTTTTTTTTGGTTTGTTTCTGGTAACTGTGATTCATATAAATGAGAAGTTGTCCTATTCTGACAATTAATAATTAGTATATAGGTTATAATTATTTCTTTTTACTTATACAGATTCCAAATCTTAAAGCAGGGGGAGAAAGGAGAGAGGCTTTCAGTTAAATATGGCAGAATTATAACATGCATTTGTCTCTTCTTCCCTTCCAAACTTCCCTAAAATAACACTAAAGGAATAAAAGGTATTAGCATATGTGGACCGAGAGAACGAAAGAGGAGACAAAAGTGAAAGAGAGATTTCAGCAAGTTTCTTGAAGATGGCAATTGAGTTGGAGAGGTGGCAATCGACTTAGCAGAGTTGAGTACGTAACAGTAAAAGTGCTGCAGAGAGATTTCCAGAAGCAGCGATCCAGCTTCCTGCCCACCCAACCCCATCCTGACACTAACTCTATGGGAGAGTTGTGGTCCATGTTGGAGAAACTGATTAAAAACAGCTTCAGATCCAGGCCCTGGGGGTCAGTGCCAGACTGGAGCGTGGCCTGAGCTCAAACAGAGGACCAAAGCAAAGTTTATGTATAGAATTGTGAGACCCAGCCCTCTCCCCGCTCTAGGTTTTGTCCTACTCCCTGAATACCAGCAATCAAGTCTCTCAGACAGGAGCCTGGAGGACTGATGCTTCTATTTAAAAAAAAAAAAAAAAAAAACTGAATAGCCTCTAAGAAAAGAGCTCAGAATCTGACATTTAGGACTCTCCCAGTAGAAGGGCTGGTTTAAAGCACCACCATCCCATGGTGACACTCTCCGTGCAGCAAGCCCAGCCCCCTACTCCCCCAGCACACACACACAGACTTCCCAAACTGTTGTCCAGTGCCTCAATCTTTAATACAAGTAAAGGATCAGCAAACACTTGAGGAAAATCTTTGGCATACAAGACAGAGACCAAACTTAAACAAACAGAAAAAGGAAGCAGAGACAATATGGGCGCAGAAGGAACCTTAAACAAAGAAAGAAAATCAACCTCTGATCCAAATGATGTATTCATAAAACAAATCCAAGATATGGAGGGGGAAAAAAAGAGTTCAAGAAAACCTTTAGGAAATTAAAAATACAGTACCTGGAATTGAAATATTTAGTATAAGCTTTGTTCTATAAAGTTAATTTCTTCTACAAACCTAAATAAAAAGTGTAAGTATGGAAGATAGCAAATAAATGATTTTTTAAAAGGAAATTGAGAATCAATCTCCAAGCTCCTAACATGATTAATAAAGTTTCTGAAAACACAGAATAGAGAAAATGGAGACAACAAAATTATCAAAGAAATGATATATGAAATATTTTCAAAAAGGCATGGATCTCCAGATCATAAGGAACCACCAAGTGCTCAGCCCAGTGAATGAATGATGAACACAAGTGCCAAAGCCACAGCGTTGTAAAATGTCAGAACAGAGGAGATGCAAAGATGTCCCTGAAAGCCTCCAAACAGAAAATAAAAGTCACATACAAAGATGAGAATCAAATGCCATCATCTTCTAAATTCTGAGGGGCAAGGATTTTCAAAATAAAATTCTATATTTACCAAAATATCAGTCAAGCATGAGGAGAGTATTAGTCTGGCTGCCATAACAAAACACCACAGACTGGTTGGCTTCAACAAACAGAAATGCATTTTCTCACAGTCTGAAGGCTGGAAGTCCAAGGTGCCAGCAGGATTGATGTCTGGTAACAGCTCTCCCCTCGATTACAAGCAGCTGCTGTCTTGCTGGGGGCTCACATGACCCCTTCTTTGTAAGGACACAGAGGAAATGGAGTGCCATGTGGAAGACCTGAGTTCGATCTTGGGTTGGGAAGATCCTTGGAGGAGGGAAAGGCTACCCACCTCAGTATTCTTGTCTGGAGAATCCCCTGGACAGAGGAGCCTGTCAGGCTGCAGTCTACAGGACTACAAAGAGTAAGACACTCAATGACTAAACACAGCCCAGCACATCCTGTAAGACAGAGTTAAAAGAGTTGAAAGTAGTAGGCTTTGGGAAATAAGACTGAAGGTGGGGACAGGTTGGGCAAGGGATCAATTTCTATCATAAGATTTTTAGAAGCTATTTGATTTTTTTAAACTATTGGCATGGGTTTTTTAAAGAAAAATAAAAGCTAATTTTAAAAAAGGAAAATAATAGCTTCTGGGAACTCTTCTTAATGCTCTATGGGTGACCTAAATGTAAGGAAATCTAAAAAAGAGTATGTATATATATATATATACACTTTGCTGTGCAACAGAAACTAACACAATGTTATTAAGGAACTATACTCAACAACAGCAAAAATATCCTAGAGAAAGATAGCAGCTTTTTCACCACCGCCTCTCCTTCTCTATCTCTTCTCTCCACAGCCACATTAATCAGCTCTGGCTGCTTCTGTATGCTTGGCATTAAAGACTGGTTTACATGATCAAGTCTAAGCCCCTTGTGATGGTGTACCTGGTCCGCATGACCTTCCTGCATGACTTTTTCAAGATAAAAATGGAGCAATGACATTGAAGATAAGTCCCAAAGCCCATCCAAAGAAAGATTTTCTTTCCCCCAGCAGCACACAGAGACATACACGGAAAGAGGTAGCAGCTCTTTCATGTCTATCTCAAATATCAGGGAATGTAACGTCATGAAATGCCAAGATTTCAAAGGCTCTCAGGATTCATCTGCTGCAACTCATGACATAATTAGTGCAGCACAGAGATCAAAAGAATGGCTTGCATCTCCCCAACTTCGGTATCCAACTTCTCACTGAACTTCTTCAAACACTTACAGAAACCTCAAAGTCAACACGTGCTAAGTTCAAATCTTGATTTCTCCTCCAGGGACATGTCTCCTGCGCTGCTCTGTCTCCAAATGATGCTACCTTGCATCCAGTTGCAGAAACCAGAAGCCAGCACCACCCTAAACCAATCTTTCATCATCTCTTGCCAGGGTAACTATAATGACTTTTAACTGGCCTCCTATGTACACCAAGCCCCACTCCACACAGAAAGTTCCATCAAAAGGCAGAGTTGAACAAATTTCAAGTCCTGTAATTAAAATCTTTCAGTGGCTTTCAATGCTCCTGAATAAAGACCAAACTCCTTACTGTGGTCTAGAAGGTTCTGCTTGGTCTGGTCACCCCGGTATATCTGGATTCATCTTGCACCATAATCCCCTTCAATCTCTGTCCAGCCGCTTTCTCCTCCTCTCAGTCCACCTCTTAGCTCATCATCAGGTTAACAGTGGGCTTTCAATAAAGAATTCTTGAATGCATGGTAACATGCAGATACAAGTTCAAAACCTAGTATGTCTCTGAACACATGAACCTCCTCAAATCCATTGCCTCATCTCTAGTGTGGAGATAATAACACCTATCCAAGGGTTTTTTCAGGATTCAACAAGATATTGACAATAAAGAACTTATCATAGTGCCTGGCACAAAATAAGAACACAGAAATTGTTAGTTATCTAATATTCTGCAGAATACCATCAAAATATTCCTGTTTCCATTAGTAACTGGTCATGCATGTCATTTGTTAATTAATCCGAACCTTTAAAAGCTTCATTAACATTTTGAGTCTGTGCAAATTCTAGGGATAATAAACTTCGTGATTTTATTACCCTTAGTGCAAAGGAGTTGAGTGTTGGTATTGACTTGTCCCGACTCACAAGAGCTGATTGTTAAACTTTCAGGAAGTTTGTGAGCCAGTTGTATAATATGGTTTTTATTAAGATCTAAGCTGCATAAACTTACATTGAAAGAATTATACTGAAAACAAGATAATAAACAATAAGTACTCAAAATGCATCATATCCTATTTATTTTGCTACATTTTGTTTTAAACTCTGCTCTTGGAGTTATTCATACCTGCTGTATCTGTGTAACAAAATGCTATCTGATGACTCCCTACTGTATATCTCTTCCTATCTCTACTTTCAGTTACATCATATTGGTAGCTTGCAATCGGTCACACTGGTAGTATTTATACCATGGAAATCAGCAACCATTATAAATAAAGATTTCCCTCTCCCGACCTTGAATGCTGGCTTTAGAACATTATCAGCACACCAGTGAGTCATACCTGATTATGTAGACATCAGACAAAGACGAAGAAAGACCTCAACGTAAATGACAGAGATCTTTAATCAAAGTCAATGCTCTCATAACACCAAATAACATTTCCTTTACTCTATTAATGAATCCACTAGATCCTTCCTTAGAGAATATTGACTTTAAGTTTATATACAGTTTTTGTTAAGTTTGACTCTCAGGTTTGCTTGTCTATAGAAACAAGTGTGGAGGGCACACTGTTATGAGAGAGACATGACAGCTAAGTTATTGACTGTAAGCAGTTCGATGACAAAGAAGCAATAAAATAAATAAAAGCAATGAAAACCTAGATAGGAACAAATAAAGCCCAGGAGTGTGAGGTCACTAGTATAAGGAAACCCTGAAATAGTCATTATAGCACAGTATAGAACAAGAGTTAATGATCTTAGGGCAGCTAAGAGTCCTCATGAACACATTTGCTGTCTTCTATATATTGTTTAAGAAAGAATGGTGTGCAATATGCATTTTAAATATCTAAAAATGCATTTCATCAAAACAGGCTGGGAAAACTGGATATCCACATACAAAAGAATGGATTTGGATCCTTACTTTTAAAACTCAAAGCGGATCTGAAGACCTAAACATAAGAGCTACAACTATAACATTCTTAGAAGAAAACAGGAGAAAAGCTTTATGACTTTGAATTTGGCAATGACTTCTTGGATACGACACTGAAAGCATAGCCAAGAACAATAACAGATATAAATTGGATTTCATCAAAATTAAAAACTTTTGTGCACCAAAAGACTCTATCAATAAAGTGAAAAGGCAACTCATGGAATGGGAGAAAATATTTACAAGCTATATATCTGATAAGCAGTTAATATTCAGAATATATAATGAACTCCTACAACTCAACAACAAAAATAAACTACCTCGTTAAAAAATTGGCAAAGGACTTGAACAGACATTTCTCCAGAGAAGAGATACAAACGGCCAATAAAAACCCGAAAAGACGCTCAAGATCACCAATCAGTAACAAAATGCAAATCAAAGCCACAAGATACAATTTCATATCCATTAGAATGGCTATTATTTAAAAAACTGAAAATAAGTAGTGTTGGTGAAGATGTAGAGAAGTTAGAACCCTTGTGCCTTACCAGAGAGAAGGTCAAATAGCACAGACACAATGGAAAACAGTATGACAGTTTCTCAAAAAATTAAACATAGAGTTATCATATGACCCAGTAATTCCATTTCCTGGGATACACCCAAAAAAATTAAAAGCAGGAAATAGAGAACAGACTTGTACACCCGTGTTCATAGCAATGTTCTTCTCAATAGCCCAAAGGTGGAGACAACTTAAATGCACATAGGCAGAAGAAAGGATAAGCAAAATGTGGTGTATGTGTACAGTGGAATATTACTCAGCCTGTACAACAAGGACAAACCTTAAATACATGCTTAGTGAAATCAGGTAGACAGAAAAGGACAAACATTGTATGATTCCATTTAGTTTAAGTATATAAAATAGTCAAGTCCATGGAGACAGCAAGTAGGATACTGGTTACCAGAGGCTTGGGGAGGGGTAAATGGGGAGTTATTAAACAATTACTGGATGCAGAGTTTCAGTTTAGAAAGATGGATACGTTCCGGAGATGGATAATGGTGATGGTTGCACAACAATGTGAGTATCCTTAAAGCCACTTAAAATTGTACACTTAAAAATGAATGGTACACTTAAAATGGTAAAATACAGGGAGGGTGGGAGGGAGGTTCAAGAGGGAGGGAATATATGTGTGCTTATGGCTGGTTCATGTTGTTGTACAGCAGAAAGTAACACAACATTGTAAAGCAATTATCCTCCAATTAAACTATATTTTTAAATGATAAATTTTATGTGATGTGAATTTTACCGTGACAAAAAGTGCTTTATAAGCATAAAAATCTAAAAATGGTTATTATATAAGCTAACTCTACACCTAAAGCAACTAGAAAAGGAAGAAATGAAGAACCCTAGGGTTAGTAGAAGGAAAGAAATATTAAAAATTAGGGCAGAAATAAATGCAAAAGAAACAAAAAAGACCACAGCAAAAATCAACAAAGCCAAAAGCTGGTTCTTTGAAAGGATAAATAAAATTAACAAACCATTAGCCAGACTCATCAGGAAACAAAGGGAGAAAAATCAAATCAATAAAATTAGAAATGAAAATGGAACGATCACAACAGACAACACAGAAATACAAAGGATCATAAGAGACTACTATCAGCAATTATATGCCAATAAAATGGACAACTTGGAAAAAATGGACAAATTCTTAGAAAAGTACAACTTTCCAAAACTTAACCAGGAAGAAATAGAAAATCTTAACAGACCCATCACAAGCACAGAAATTGAAACTGTAATCAGAAATCTTCCAGCAAACAAAAGCCCAGGTCCAGACAGCTTCACAGCTGAATTCTACCAAAAATTTAGAGAAGAGCTAACACCTATCTGACTCAAACTCTTCCAGAAAATTGCAGAGGAAGGTAAACTTCCAAACTCATTCTATGAGGCCACCATCACCCTAATAGCAAAACCTGACAAAGATGCCACAAAAAAAAAGAAAGAAAGAAAGAAAGAAAACTACAGGCCACTGATGAACATAGATGCAAAAATCCTTAACAAAATTCTAGCAATCAGAATCCAACAACACATTAAAAAGGTCATACATCATGACCAAGTGGGCTTTATCCCAGGGATGCAAGGATTCTTCAATAGCCGCAAATCAATCAATGTAATACACCACATTAACAAATTGAAAAATAAAAGCCATATGATTATCTCAATAGATGCAGAGAAAGCCTTTGACAAAATTCAACATCCATTTATGATAAAAACTCTCTAGAAAGCAGGAATAGAAGGAACATACCTCAACATAATAAAAGCTATATATGACAAACCCATAGCAAACATTATCCTCAATGGTGAAAAATTGAAAGCATTTCCCCTAAAGTCAGGAATAAGACAAGGGTGCCCAGTTTCACCACTACTATTCAACATAGTTTTGGACATTTTGACCACAGCAATCAGAGCAGAAAAAGAAATAAAAGGAATCCAAATTTGAAAAGAAGTAAAACTCTTACTGTTTGCAGATGACATGATCCTTTACATAGAAAACCCTAAAGACTCCACCGGAAAATTACTAGAGCTAATCAATGAATAAATACAGTAAAGTTGCAGGATATAAAATCAACACACAGAAATCCCTTGCATTCCTATACACTAATAATGAGAAAATAGAAAGAGAAAGTAAGGAAACAATTCCATTCACCATTGCAATGAAAAGAATAAAATACTTAGGAATATATCTACCTAAAGAAACTAAAGACCTATATATAGAAAACTATAAAACACTGGTGAAAGAAATCAAAGAGGACCCTAATAGATGGAGAAATATACCGTGTTCATGGATTGGAAGAATCAATATAGTGAAAATGTGTATACTACCCAAAGCAATCTATAGATTCAATGCAATCCCTATCAAGCTACCAGCGGTATTTGTCACAGAGCTAGAACAAATAATTTCACAATTTGTATGGAAATACAAAAAAACCTTGACTAGCCAAAGCAATCTTGAGAAAGAAGAATGGAACTGGAGAAATCAACCTGCCTGACTTCAGGCTCTACTACAAAGCCACAGTCATCAAGACAGTATGGTACTGGCACAAAGACAGAAATATAGATCAGTGGAACAAAATAGAAAGCCCACACACCTATGGACACCTTATCTTCAACAAAGGAGGCAAGAATATACAATGGAGAAAAGACAATCTCTTTAACAAATGGTGCTGGGAAAGCTGGTCAACCACTTGTAAAAGAATGAAACTAGAATACTTTCTAACACCATACACAAAAATAAACTCAAAATGGATTAAAGATCTAAATGTAAGACCAGAAACTATAAAACTCCTAGAGGAGAACATAGGCAAAACCCTCTCCAACATAAATCACAGCAGGATTCTCTATGACCCACCTCCCAGAATATTGGAAATATAAGCAAAAATAAACAAATAGGACCTAATTAAAATTAAAAGCTTCTGCACAACAAAGGAAACTATAAGCAGGGTGAAAAGACAGCCTTCAGAATGGGAGAAAATAATAGCAAATAAAGCAACTGACCATTAATCTCAAAGATATACAAGCAACACCTGCAGCTCAATTCCAGAAAAATAAATGACCCAATCTAAAAATGGGCCAAAGAACTAAACAGACATTTCTCCAAAGAAGACATACAGATGGCTAACACATGAAAAGATGCTCAACATCACTCATGATCAGAGAAATGCAAATCAAAACCACAGTGAGGTACCATTTCAGGCCAGTCAAAATGGCTGTTATCCAAAAGTCTACAAGCAATAAATGCTGGAGAGGGTGTGGAGAAATGGGAACCTTCTTACACTGTTGGTGGGAATGCAAACTAGTACAGCCACTATGGAGAACAGTGTGGAGATTCCTTAAAAAACTGCAAATAGAACTGCCTTATGACCCAGCAATCCCACTGCTGGGCATACACACTGAAGAAACCAGAATTGAAAGAGACACGTGTATCCCAGTGTTCATCGCAGCACTGTTTATAATAGCCAGGACGTGGAAGCAACCTAGATGTCCATCAGCAGATGAATGGATAAGAAAGCTGTGGTACATATACACAATGGAGTATTGCTCAGCCATTAAAAAGAATACATTTGAATCAGTTCTAATGAGGTGGATGAAACTGGAGCCTATTATACAGAATGAAGTAAGTAAGAAAGAAAAACACCAATACAGTATACTAACACATATATATGGAATTTAGAAAGATGGTAATGATAACCCTGTATGCGAAACAGCAAAAGAGACACAGATGTATAGAACAGTCTTTTGGACTCTATGGAAGAGGGCAAGGGTGGGATGATTTGGGAGAATGGCATTGAAACATGTATAATATCATATGTGAAATGAATTTCCAGTCCAGGTTTGATGCATGATACAGGATGCTCAGGGCTGGTGCACTGGGATGACCCAGAGGGATGGTATGGAGAGGGAGGTGGGAGGGGGGTCCAGGATGGGGAACATGTGTATACCCATGGCAGATTCATGTTGATGTATGGCAAAACCAATACAATATTGTAAAGTAATTGGCCTCCAATTAAAATAAATAAATTTATATTAAAAAATAAAAATGGTTATTATATGTACTTTATTTTAAATGGTTATTTAATATACTTTTTAAAAATGTACAACTTAAAGTGGACAAGCTCCAGGTCTCCAGAATAATAATATATGGAACATCACAGTCTCTGATTGGAATGGGACAAAAGATGTGATATATTTATTTGTTATCAGTGTAATCATAAATATCAACAATGACACCCTCTATTGCTATAAGTTCAACCTCTGATCAACTATAAAGATAAATATAGTCCTTGAAAGTGTCTGTGGAGGGAGAGAGAGAAAGAACAGGATTAGACTAGAAGGGTGGACCGTGGGTGGCTTCTCTTGGGGAAGTTTAAAAAAGTGAAGATGAAAGAAGGCAAGGTGTCCTTAATAGTTACAAAAGAATGTGAACTACAGTGTCACAGGAGACTAAAAAGAGAAAAAAAAAGATCCATGGGGTAGGCTCAAAAACAGCTGGCTTTTGCAGGTGTTGCTATAGGATACCACACTGGAACTCAACCCATTTGTTTCCCCACGCCTGACTCTGCCTGACCTCTGTTTGAAATTTGCCCTGAGCTCATTGTCTCAGACAGGACAGAAGAGGAGATTCTGGGAGCTTCTTCTTGGGTTTGTGTATTTCGATAGCCCATATACCTGAACAGGACAAAGAGATCAAGGTTTCAGTCATAGCATTTCAGAATTGAAGAAGTGGTCACCTTCCCCCATCTTCTGCCCCAAGAACATGAAGACAAGAAATGATATGCCTGGGTTGTTCTGAGGGAGCAAAGGTGGGGAGAAGAGGAGCATTAGGAATAAGTCCGATGTCAGTGGCCTTGGAGATGGTTGTCCAGCAACAGCCATAAGGGCTGGGCTGCAGGGTAAGTGTAGGGGAAGCGGGCAGGCTCTTATTTTGGCAGAGATGTCTGCTTGTTGTAAGAGAACCCCTAGACCAAGAATAAATGCCTGAGATTACATTTCTGCCACTTCAGTAGAATGGTGATGCAGAACAGAAATTAAGTTATAGAAAAATCAAGAAAGCTACATTTTTTCCATATGCAAGTTTGTGTACTGAGATTTGCACTTAGTACGGTTTGGGGAGTCTAGGAAATCATGACTGTGATCCAGGAAAGAATATAAAGTGAGGATAGTGGAGCTGGTGGAAATTCTAAGGTTTAGTGAGCATGCAATAGAATTATCTACAAAGGAGCTATAGATCCCAAAAGGTAAGGAGAGAACCAGGAGAGAGTGTTGGCCTGGAGAATGAAGACCCACATATTATCAAGTGGCCTGCAAGCTGGTTGTGCCAGAATCAAGAAAGTTCTCTCACTGACATGGCCTTAGAGTGTAATTCTCTTCTCTGACTCACCCTGCTTAACAACTGATCCTGTCTTATCCACTAAGAAAACCCAATCCCACTGTTTTCCATTTTGCAGTCCCAGTTTGGGTGACATAAGGGCACCCACAGGGCTTTTCAGGTCATGCCTGATGTGTTTCTTACATGTCTTTCCACCTGGTCCATAATGGTTCATTCCTGTTGCCCAGGGTATTCTCATCACAATCTCACCTCTTTAATTCTCCCAAGTAACCTCAACACTGTGACCTTACCTCCTCCTTTTAGCCTGTCTTTGGGATTAGGATCAATCCTTGCTGCTTGGCTTTTATTCCAGTGATGGATAGCTTTGGGAACTCTTATCTGGGCTGGTTTACTGTCTCCATCTGATACTCCAAACTAATCTTCAGCCAAAGAGTCTTTAAAAAATGTCCATATTTTAAAGAAAGATGGATGATCCTCTCTGTTTCAAATAAGAAGGAAAATCAAAATGGGAACAAAGAAGGAATTTGGTTCTGTTTTGTTTCAAGGAGTCCTTGAGAGCTATTAATAGATTATCTTTCTTTTCTTTCGTTACTTTGATGCTCCACATTCAGTAAGAACCTGGCCGTGAGGAAGGTAGTGGGCAGTAGCAACCTGGGGCTTGAACTTGAGCTGTAAGTAGAACTTCTAAATATCTTCAAAATTTTTTCTCAAAAAAATATTTTCTGCCTTTTTTCCAGGCTCAAAAAATAATGAAATTTCAAGAAATAGCTGAGATTTCATTCAGATACTCAAATTAGGCCCCACATGGAAATTCTAAAGCTTCCCTCATGGTGGCTCATTCTTGTAGGCCCTCTTGAGCTTTGTGCTTGAATGTTCAGCCTCAAGGAGGAAAAGAACTGTCATATATCCTACTCAGAGTCACTTCTTCATTTGCAGATGGCTTTGGGATTGTGCTTAGAGTTAGTTGTCCCCATCCTGAGTGGGGAGATGAATAAAGCCGGAAATAGACACAAAGTGAAATGAAGTCAATTTGGCATTTGAAGTGGAATTACTATGAGTGATTTAAGCCATTATTTTAGGAATTAGACCTTGTCAGATCATCGGAGTGTGTTAAGCAGTTATGTGAACCTGCTGTCCCTGTGTCTGATGAGGACCAGAAGTCAGCAGTTCATTGTCCGGTCACAGAATGGGACAATGCACATCAAGTCGGGGAGAGGTAAGGACAGATGGGGACCTCGGAGGAAGTGCAGGAACCCAAGTAAGTCTCTCGGCACCCTCAAGCACCTGCCCAGGAGTCAAGGGAGCTGCAGGCTGGTGGCTGCCTCGCCCACAAGGGAAGCCAACAGATTCACAGCAGTGTGCAAGCTGCTGCAAGCCTCTCCTTTTTACACTGGCAAACTTTGTGTTGCTCTCACTTTCTATCTCTTTCATGTATTTAAGAAATTGTTTTTTGAAGGAAAAGCAATAATAGAGACTAACTGAATAAATAGAGCAGTAACTAGACATTGCCTTGCCACCTCCAGGTAAAGTCACATCTTTATAGAACTGGGAGCTATGATACCAATGGCTGTTTGGAAAATGTCTTCTGAAATGGCCCCTTCTGGAAAACTAGAAAAATAAGCTCCAACCACCCACCCACCAATGTCTTTAAAAGAACTAAATAATCTTGATGTCATTAAAGATGAACTAAACAACCTCCATGGTAAACACACATTTTCCATCTTCGTGGCCCTTTCTTGTGCACCTTGGAGATACTGGTCCTTCTCCAGATTTGAGTATCATAGCTCTAAAGCAAGAGTTCCCAAAGCAATGCTCAGTTACACAAACTCACCTGAACTGTCAGATTTTAAAAACACAGATGATTCAATAGATCTGCAGTGAAGAAGTGAAGTGACATGAAGTCACTCAGTCGTGTCCGACTCTGCGACCCCGTGGACTGTAGCCTACCAGGCTCTTCCCTCCATAGGATTCTCCAGGCAAGAGAATGGTTTGCCACTAGAGTGGTTTGCCATTTCCTTCTCCAGGGGATCTTCCCAAAAGGGGTCTGAAAATCTATCTTCAGTCAATAGATACTATTTAAAGTAGATAAATCAATAAAGACAAGATTTATACTTAGCAGGTATAGACAAAAATGCTGAAATATTGAAATGCTTCATTTCCAGTTGCTAGAGAGCCAGTTTCACAATCTTTTCTTCTGTGTAGCAGGTTGACCAGTAGCCTCATCTTGCAAAAGCTACATCCATGTGCTAAACAGAAATCTGTGACCTTATTTGGGAAAGGGGTCTTTTGCAGATATAGCTGAATTAAGAATCTCAAGATGATCTCATCCTGGGTTGTCTGGATGGGCCCTAAATTCAGGGACAAGTGTCAGACTCAGAGAAGAAGGCCATACAAAGATGGCAGTGGAGACTAGAGTGAGGTAGCCACAAGCCAAGGAATTTCTGGAGCCCCCAAAGGTGGAAGGAACGAGGGAGGATTCTACTCCAGAGCTTTGGGAGGTGGTAAGGCTCACTGACACCTTGGTTACAGACTTCTGGCCTCCAGAACTACGGAGCACTATTTTAATCCATCAGGTTTGTGGCAGTTTATTACAGCAGCTACAGAAAACATATCCCTTCAAATCTCTGTAACCCTGCAAGTAGAAGTTAATCCCTGATACAATAGGGGTTGCCAAGAAATTGTTCCAATACCATGGATAGGCAGCAGTTTTGATGAGCTGTTGGATATCCCTTGCTGCTGCTGCCAAGTTGCTTCAGTCGTGTCCAACTCTGTGCGACCCCATAGATGGCAGCCTACCAGGCTCCCCCGTCCCTGGGTATCTCTTACCAGATATTAAATATTTTGAACACCATGAATAAAAGTATAAGCATATTATTGAATATTACAGAGGTAAGTACCAGGAGAAGAATATAAAACAGAAATGGTTTTGTTAAAATAATTAAGAGATAAGGCCAGGAAGGAAGAAAAATCTATCTTTTCATTTTATTCTCTTCTGTCCTTTTTCATATTTTATTTTCCATGTATATACATTATTTTTTAAATCACTATGAAAAAAGAAAATATCAGATAATAATACAAACATGGTTAAGAATGTCTGCACTAGAGAAAAACTCAAAGATTTCACATGAGAAATCAGCACAACACAAAATTGGGAAACAGATAAGGTAATTCTGGGAGTTTCTAATCCAGACAATTCTAAGTCAAGGAAGAAAGATCAAGTATCTGAAAAGAGCCTCTTGAAGCCTTTATAACTCCTGAGATGGCCATATTTCAGCCAGGTCTATGGTCTGTGATGGGAAGGACTATTCATCCGTGAGTATACACACTGATTACATATCATTAATACACCACTGCTTGCCTAAGTCTTGAGATATTTATGATGAGGAGTGATTATTACATTTATAAAGTCACACTAATGTTTTATATGAAAAGAAAATACCGAGAAGGAGAAAAGTCCATTGCGCCTATTGACAGCCCCTACTTACCATCCTTAAGATCTGTCAAGAGTTCTGGTTGCAAAACATTGATTTTATAACAGCAATAAAGTTTACAGATGACAAAAATATGAGCTTGTTTACTCCTGGAAGGTTTTATTATTCATGCAAACAATTAGTCAAATACAAAGGCTGTGATATACATTGCAAAATTGTTTCTGAGCCAGAAAGACCTCAAGAAGAGAGATTCAATAGAAATGATTTTGCAAAATGTGATTAAAGTGATTTTTTAAACTAAGGATTAAAAAGCCAGGCTCCACACCTGGAACAAAGGTTGAGCCCAGTCAAGATCTTTGTGATCAAGAAGAAATGGATGGAAGGAAGGTTAATTTTAAGGGCTCTAATATAGTCAGCTGTGTCGTTTGCACCAACAGAAACTTCCAGGCTGTGGGATACCTGCAGCTTAAACCTAAGTCTAGTAAGGCATCCCAGACCTACTGAATCACAGGCTGCTGGTTCCAGCTGGTTACCAGTCTCTCTAACTGTGGCTGTTCATGAGGAGTTAAATGTATTTAGTATGAGTGAGACAAATCCATTTTCTTTTTCCCTTAACATAATCTGCTTTCTCCCCTAAAACACATTGTCCAGATCCAAACTAGATTTTCTTCCTGCATCATATTGTGCAGAAAGTTAAAATAATAGCAATGATGCAGTTAATTCAAACTGTCAGAGCCATGCAATACTCTATAGGAAAACACTGGAGGATTGTCAGGGATTCAGAAGTAAACTAAAGTGTTTCCATGAGACTCTAGTGATGGCAGTGAGCTTTTTGTTTTCCCTCACCTCCCACTCTCCAAGCATTCATTTCCTTTCTTCCCTTGCTCCTGCTAGGGTCCCCAGATTTCTAGCTACATAATTTGGGTGTTCCTGAGCTTTCCCCACTTGGAACCAATTGGCCTTAGTCGCCTGACCCCTCTGATTGGTTCAGAGGTGAGCATGTGACACAAGCTAGTCTAAGCAGAAGGAAGCTCTGATGGGTAGAAAAAGCTAAGGTTTTCTCCCCAGAGATGAGAATTAAGATCCATCTAACCCTAGTTGTTGCTGCCAAGCATTCCACAGTGGTGAGGAGAACCAGTCTTAAAAGAAGCTGACACAGTGCAAGGCAGAGCAGAGTGAATGACATGGGTGACATTGTTAAGCTTCTGGATCAGTTCTCGCATGAAAATCTCCCTAAATCTGGATTTCTCTGCCAATAAATTCCTTTCAGCTGTTTCAGCCGATTTAAGTTTCTCTTACATACAACTAAACGCTAATAGATATAATGGCCAAGGCAAAATTGTGGCATCCATAAATGTCTAGCTGCTTTCCATGCAAATCCCTAGAGTTCATCCCCCAAAGTAAGACTGGAATGTTGGGGCCACTCCTAAATAACTAGAGACCATGAAACACTTCCAGGGGCTTCCCTGGTGGCTCAGTGGTAAAGAATCCACCTATAAAGCAGAAGATGCAGAAATACAGGTTTGATCCCTGGTCCAGGAATATCCCAATGCCATGGAACTACTAAGCCCGTGAAAGTTTAAGTTGCTCAGTTGTGTCTGACTCTTTGCGATCCCATGGACTATACAGTCCATGGAATTCTCCAGGCCAGAATACTGGAGTGGGTAGCCTTTCCCTTCTCCAGGGGATCTTCCCAACCCAGGGATCGAACGCAGGTCTCCCACATTGCAGGTGAATTCTTTACCAGCTGAGTCATCAGGGAAGCCCAGCTAAGCCCGTGCACCACAACTATTGAGTCTGTGCTCTAGAGCCTGGGAGCCACACCTCCTGTAGCCAGAGCTCTGCAGCAAGAGAGCCACCACAGTGAGAAGCCTGCGCACCACAACTAGAGAGGAGCCCCGGTTTGTCACAACTAGAGGAGAGCCCGCAGAGCACAGACAAAAATCAATCAATAAAATTACAGGTAAAAAATGTCCACAAATCTATGGACAGAATATTATGTTGAGATTTGAATTCTTGACAAATCTGCAATTACCATGGGTCCTTGGTATTTACTGAATAGTTTTTCAACCATGAGGAGGGGAGGATACATCTAGGAACACCCCAGCTTCCTGGGATCATTGGACCTGAGGATGAATTATGGCTGCTGCCAAGAAAAGGTCTTGGTCATGTAAGGGTTTGGCCAGAATCAGGACAACTTCCTATTCAAACTTGCATTTGCCCTTCTGTTCTAGAGGCACCGAGTGAGAATGTGTAGGTCAGCTGGTTAAAATAACTCGTGATACAGAGTTCCTTTACCACTGAAGTGTCTGAGAGAAAAGCCACCAAAGGATCCAAGAAAACATTCCTACAGGGTCAGTCTGTGTATGCAAGACATTCTTAAATCTTTTAAATGAGTGTTTGATATATTGTCTTAATAACAAATTTCTTTGTCTATACCTTACTTCCAAAAATGATTTGCAGTGGATTTAATACTACACCTCATGCGAGGAGTTGACTCATTGGAAAAGACTTTGATGCTGGGAGGGATTGGGGGCAGGAGGAGAAGGGGACAACAGAGGATGAGATGGCTGGATGGCATCACGAACTCAATGAAGGTGAATCTGAGTGAATTCTGGGTGGTGGTGATGGACAGGGAGGCCTGGCGTGCTGCGATTCACGGGGGTCGCAAAGAGTCAGACACGACTGAGCGACTGAACTGAACTGAACTGAGGATAAATAAGATTAAATAAATGGATGAACTCAATATAAAAGTAATGATAAAATTAAATACAAGAAAATAAAATAAATATAAGAAAATAAAATAAACTTAAGAAAACTTATATAAAATGTTTTCATAATACCCTGTGCAGTTACTATAGGTGAACAACAGATTTGTCTCTGACCTCTCAAATTAACCAAAGCAAAGAGGAAAACATACCTCTAATAGATTCATGAAGTCCAACAAATTTTTTTAAAAAGAGAGAAAGAAAAGAAACAAAAATTGTTGCACAGGAAAGAGCAGTTTTACTGAGAAAATTTTTCCTGTAGTAATTTCTCACTGTGCTACAGAGACCCTCCAAGAAAAAATTCTGGAAAACACATCAACATAGCTGACGGTATAACCTCAAAGTGCTGTTCAGCAACAGTAGTTCTAGGTGAGAAATCAAACACTCTCTGGTCACAGCTCTTTAATTATCTGCCATGGTCCGATTTGGCAATTTACAATGTCCATTTAAATGTCAAGACCCCAAGCTTGAGGGTGCTACCCATGGGCATCTTGTATCCATGGGGAGCCACCATCTACAAGGGAAGCTGACATGAGAGGTGGAGAGAAACACAGACGGATTTGACTGAACACCTGTACTACTCAGTTCTATCAACTAATCAATTCCATTTTTGCCTAAATAGTTGGAATTGGGTTCTTTTCACTCTTCTGTGTTTCTATACACTTGAGGGATGATGCTCACTCTCGTCAAAGTCAAAGGTCAAGTTCAGGGGGAAAGAGACATAGGGGAGCACGTATCTTTCCCACAGGTAGGATCAGTAGGAGGCACGTTCATTCTAACTCCCACCACTTCCTCCACACAGCTGTGACCAAGTAGCAAATGGGCAGCAAGGTGTATATTCGCAGGACCCTTCTCATCCCTGGTTGTTGAGTGAAGCCACGGGCTTCTGTTTCTTTATTTCATACTTATTAAATTGCGAGTCTATGAAATGATGCTACGTGAATTGATCCTATAAAGGAACTGAATCTGTGTCATTTGAGCAACCAGCTGCTAGAGAACAGATGGTGTGTCTGAGCATGAGATAGTTTGCTCATCTAAAAGCTCCCCTCTTTGCAAGTGCTTTGCTCCCTGCAGCAGCTCTGACTTGTTCCAGGTAATCTATATTTATCAATAGGGTATGAACATTGTAAAAATAAGGCAATTATAGTTCCATGACAGAGCTAAATATTATGTCACTATATGAAGTAAATGGCATTGCTAGTTATTTCTTCAAATATTATTTGCTTTTTAAAAGCTGCATTTTAAAGCATTGGAACCCAGCAGGGATTCTTTGTCAACAATCTGCCATTTCTAGCTAAATTAAGTAATCATCTGGCTACTATATTTAGAAAGTGTGTGCAGGCTACAGAACATATAGAGAGCTCTAAATGGTGCGTTTATCTTCAGGGACACTATTACATAGGAGCAGAGGAGCATCTGCTTTTAAGAGAAAATGGGCTTTCTATTAGAACCACAGAACAAAAGAGACACCATAAAGAAGTGACTTCTCCCAGAAAATCCAAATGTGATCAGGTTGTTTGTGAAGATAGGGTAGAATACCGTGCAATTTTTCTCAGAGTTTCTCCTCCTTAGGTTGGGTTTCTCCTCCCTCTACACTAAGCAAAAGCTTGAAAAGAGCTCCCCTCGGGTTTCAGAATCCCTCTTTCTATAGAGGCACTTTGTGCTCACAGACCAGGATTCACTATCTTAAACCATTCCAGTGATTTTGTAAACAAAATCCTGTTTATTGTGCACTTACTATGTCTTAGGAATACTAGACATTGTATATATATTATCTCATCAAGTAAATGAGGTGAAATTCTATGGATAAATATGTGTGTGCACGTGTGTGTGTCTGCGTGTGTGTGTGGTGCCTAGTGTGCTTAGGATATTTATACGAGGTATATATTTCAATTTTATAAATAAGGAAACCACAGCTCGGAGGTATAAGAAATTTGCCTAATACCTTGCAGAAAGTAAGACACAGAGATGGCTCAGGCTACTTCTGAGTCCACTTTGGCTACCACACCATGCGTGTGTGTCCCTCAGTCGTGCCCGACTCTTTGTGACCCCATGGACCGTAGCCCACCAGGCTCCTCTGTCCATGGATTTTCCAGGGAAGAATGCTGGAGCAGGTGGCCATTTCTTTCTCCAGGGGATCTTACTGACCCAGGGATTGAACCCACAACTCCTGTGCCTCCTGCGCTGGCAGGCAGGTTCTTTACCACTGAGCCATCTGGGAAACCCAGCAACCACACCATGGCTGCCCCCTAAACAATGAATCCTGCTGTATTTGCCCTGTGATGTTAATCCATGTCCTTCACTTGAATTTTCAAACTCCTCTCACATTCTTTCTATTCCTGCCCAAGAAAATGGACTAAAATGTATTAGCTGTTTTCAGGAGATGACCTGAGTTTTCTGGAAACAAAACAAACCAGAATTCCAATGGAAATTTGTGAAAATGATGAAGACCAGCAGAGGACTTGAGACCTCTAGTATGTCCATTGTCTGACTTCTTGCAGCCCGGTCCTGATTATTCTCTGGGCCCTGACGATAGGTTTATTCCATGCCTGTACTGCTGCAGAGAAAAGACCACAGGACCTTGCTGCCCATAAAAACCCTTTGCAGGAGGGAGTGAGGAGAGTGTCAGGCAGCCAGGAGTGGGCCTGAAGACCACTGCACATCATGTTTACCCATTAAACATCCAGCCTTTCTTTTCTACCTGAGATCTACTTTGGTCAGCAAGAATCTGAATATGACATGCTGTGAGGTAGGACAGAGAGAAAGAACGCAAAAGAGAAAGGAAGAGAGAGAGAGAAAGTTGCTTCTGCTTGGAGTTCATTGAGCTTCTTTTGCCTAAAGAGTTCATCATTTTCTAACCATCATTTATTCAAATAAATTGTTCTTCTCTCTCCTTTTCTTCTAGAACTCTAATCACACACATGGTAAATAGCTTAATATTATCCCACAAGCCATCACTGCCCTGTTATTTGCTTTTTTTCAGTGATTTTTCTATATATCCTTCATTTTGTACCAATTCTGTCCCTGTGTCTTCAAATTCACTGATCTTTCTTCTTCAGTGCTTAGTCTTCCGTTAATTTCACATGCTAATTTTTTTAAACTATTGTATTTTTCACCCCTAAAAATTTCACTTGGTTCTTTTTATCTTCCATTTGTCTTCTCGTTACGTTCATGCACTTAACTGTTCGATCATGCATGTTTATAATAGCAGTTTTAACATCTTTTTCTGCTGATTGTATCTATAGAACCAACCCATGCTGATTGACTGATTTTATTCTGGTTATGGGTTATACTTCCCTGCTTTGGGACATGTCTGATGATTTTTTAAATTGGATTAGGACATCATGAATGTTGTTGAAAGCCTGGATTTTTGTTTGTTTTCCTTTAGAGTGCATCAGGCTTTCTTTTGGTGAGCAATTGCTTGCTTTTCAGCTTGATCCCTTCTAGACCTGTTTTCTTAGCTTTTCAACCACACATCTTTTATTTTTATTTCAGGGATGCTCAGCCTTACTGGCCATTAAGGCATGGCTCCCTCTGGTCTCCACTGCAAGTCCTGGGTGACCAATGAAGACTCTCTACTCTGGCTGGTTGGAGTGTAAACATTTCACTGCCCTGGTGAACTTACAAGACCCAGACTGCATTTTTCCCTTGCCTTAGAGTGTTTCACACGTGCACATACAACCCAATCATCAGTAAGATTCAAGGGGTCCTCCATGAGGATTTATCTAGCTCTATTTCTGCATAGCACCTTCTTCTTCAAACAATGACCTGCAGTGTCCACGTTCCTCAGAGTCCCCGACCTCCTTTCCCTCAATTCAGCAAGCCCACTGTGCTCTGCTTGGGATTCCTCTTCCTGGACTACAGTGTAGAAATCACCTCCAAGTGGAAGCCAGGTGGCAGTGGGCCTCATCTTGTTTGATTCTCATCTCTCGGGAATCACAGCTGCCTCTGTCCAATGTTTGAAAATAGTTGTCTCATCAACTGCCGAGTTTTCCACTTATTTATGGTGGGAAGGCTACAGTGCCTCTATCCTAAAATAAAACAGAAGTTAGAAAAAATTTTAAATTTGAAAGTCATAACATTTCCCAAATTTCCCAAATTCCTATGCAACACTTCTTACAGAATACCTATAAATGTCTTCAGGAATTAGTCTTCCTTTGGAAAACTTTTGTTTAGAGTGTGATCCTTAGAAGGGGAATAGGCTTATAAAGGGTGTCAGAGAAGAGGATTATATAGGCTTCAGTTCAGTTCAGTTCAGTCGCTCAGTCATGTCTGACTCTTTGCGACCCCATGAATTGCAGCACGCCAGGCCTCCTTGTCCATCACCAGCTCCCAGAGTTCACTCAAACTCTTGCCCATCGAGTCAGTGATGCCATCCAGCCATCTCATCCTCTGTCGTCCCCTTCTTCTCCTGCCCTCAATCCGTCCCAGCACCAGAGTCTTTTCCAATGAGTCAACTCTTCACATGAGGTGGTCAAAGTACTGGAGTTTCAATTTAGCATCATTCCTTCCAAAGAATACCCAGGACTGATCTCCTTTAGAATGGACTGGTTGTAGTACATTCCTAATAAAATATAGTTATTTTTCTTCAAATGGCTCATCTTTTAGTGAGTTTGGTTTGGTCTATTCTTTGGATTTATGATTATTTAAATTTTTCAATTATGCTTTGTTAGTACTTATTGTTAAGTATTCCATATTGATTGGAAAATTTAGATACCAGAAGAAATGACACGGCAAAATTCCTCCCAATATTTAAGTCCCAAATTAATACAATTAATCCATTTCTTATTCAATGCATTAAACCTCCAATTACTTGACTGGCAACATGCTTGTAAATTTTAGGGGTTTTTTTCCACAAATAGGTGACAGAATCTTCACAGGTACTTGCATGTATGGCCTAACTGTCCCTGGACTCACCAGCTTGTAGGTCACATTACCTCCCTGGGGGTAGAGGGTGGAAGCCTGGGTCATATGCATCACAGTTTGTACGCCCAGCTCCAGGGCTCTGAATTCTTCATGGCACCCCAAGGCACCGACTTCCCTTTCATACCTCAGACCCTGTCACTCTGCCTTCCTTTGGTCAGTATTTTCAATATTGCATTAATAATAATTTTTTTTAAGCAAGAAAATACAATTCAAAGGCAATAAAAGAGTTCTTTGAAAGTCTGACAACATTTCCAAGATATACAAGGAAAGACTGAAATATGATTTGCTGGAACCATTGGAAGCTTTGGTTCAATGTAATAAGTATTTATTAAGCATGTCATTTGTCCATGATAAAATGTTTTTAAGAAGTCTCAATAGCTCATCTCCAGTTATGTGAGAACCAACACAACACAATCAAGCCAGCATCACATGAAATACTTTGTCATCCCTCACCAGAGCCCCTGATGTCTTTTTTTTTTTTCTTTTGAAGAGAATCTTCATTTCTGGGATTTATTAATTGATACTACATTTTGTAGAAGTTTAGAGGGTAGGATTTGTTCAAATTACCAAATATTAACACACAGATGAGCTTCTCAAGTTTAAGTCATTCCAGCTGCAATGTGACTTTAAGAGGAAATGAAAGGGAAGCAGAGGAAAGAGGAAACAGTTCAGAAGGAAAAAGCGCTGGCACAGGAGAGATGTAAGACAGCGAAATAAAATTCAAGGCTCATGTAGATGTAGGTGAATAAACGTGGGGGGCAGGATGGAGAGAGAGAAATATAAAGCTGAAGTCATCTAAGTATTTCCATAAGAAAACAAAACAAAATAAAAAAACATTCCTCCATTTCACTGGTAGCCTTACTTTCCCCAACTTTTTCTTAAGTTAAAAATACTGGGATTTCCCTGGCAGTCCAGTGGTTAGGACTTGAGCTTTCACTGCCAGGGCGGGGTTCAATTTCTCTTCAGAGAAATATGATTCCACAAGTCATGTGGTGCAGCCAAAAAAATACTATCTGTAGTTTCAGGTAGAATGAGGTACTTGCATGTGTAAATAGTTCAGAAAACATCTATAAACCCCATAATCAATAATCTCTCCATGTATATGTCTGTAAGACTAGTTTTATCAGATATAAGTACCTAGAACCCAGCAGGTACTTCACAAGTATCCGTTTAATGTATGAATTCCTGACAATAATAGAGCGTACTGCAGAGCTTAAAAACCAATGCCATGCAACCTGGTTTTCTCAGTTACAGTCTCATGTCTTTGAGCATTAAAATACTCATATTACGCAGTAGTACCACTTTCGTTAGAAAATCTGAAAGAATAGATTATTTATGCTTCAAATTAAAAGTATAATAGAATTTACTGGGGGTTAATGTATGCACAATGGGTGTCTCCTTACGTTTAACCCTAATTCTGCTGAAGACATTGTTTTCTGCTCACACAGGTACACGTGATTTGAGAGCACTCATCTCTGGACTCACATGAAACCCACCTTTGGTTTGGAACTGCAGCTGCTTCTAACAGAACCCGTTGCTTGTGGTTTTGCCTCACTGCACATGGACTCGACAATGACTTTGTTCAGCGTCTGTCCCTCGTCTCTAGCTGCCACTCACTATGCTGTCTTCTTTTTACTTTTTCTTTTACCAGTTTCCAAAGTGAAATACTTTTAAAATTAATTTTTATTGGAGTATAGTTGCTTTACAATGTCGTGTTAGTTTCTACTGTACAGAAAATTGAGTCAGCTATTCATATATATATATATATATATATATATATATATATATATATATCTCCCCTCTTTTTTGTATTTCTTTCCCATTTAGGGCACCACAGAGCACTGAGTAGAGGTTCCTGATATTATACACTATTGATACTATTATAAAATAGATAACTAATGAGAATCCAAAATGCAATAATTGATAGCAAAACCGCCTAGCACCAATTCATGCCTCGTGCCTCAGTGTGGGCACACAGCAAGCCTTCCCACCTGATGCCCACTACACTGCCAAGCCGTGACTGCTTATACCTCTACCTTGCCACCTGATTCACGCATGCCCTCTGAGGAAAGGCGTGATGCCCAGCATTCACTTCCATCATGGGCAGACCTAACTGACAACCTGCCTGATCAGCCAGTAGAACTGATGTTCAGCTTATGTGTGTTGATGACACCACTGCAGAAGCCAATTCCTGACACCAGTTCTAACCACGTCAGGCAGTGTCCTGTTCCTGTTTGATGAGGTGCTTCAGTATTTCTGATAAAAATAATTGATTATTAATGTTTATAGGGTTTTTCATCATAATTGATGTCAGTGATCCTCCTGCGGCTCAAGGATCACATGAGGTGCTTTTTGACAATGCACATTCTGGGATCCCTTTCTCAGAGATTAACAGGACTTGTATGTGGCCCAGGTATCTGCATTTTCACAAACACCTCCAGGATACAGGAAGTGCTTGGATTGTACTTTGAGACACACGGACCTATACAGCCTCAGACAAGTGCACCATTAGATTCAAGCTATAAACTATTTTTTTAAAAGCACATTCTGCATTTTACCAATGGGTCAACAAGACATTAAGGGCTACCTAAATGATGCTAGTGGTAAAGAACTGGCCTGGCAAAGCAGGAGATGTAAGAAACACGGGTTCGATACCTGGGTCGGGAAGATCCTGTGGCAACTCACTCCAGTATTCTTGCCTAGAGAATCCCATGGACAGAGGAGCCTGGTGGGCTACAGCCCATGGGTCACAAAGAGTTGGACATGACTGAGACAATTTAGCATGCATTCATGCTAATAAGACATTGCTCTCTGATTTTTATTAAGATTATCAATAATTCAAACATCTCTTCATCTTTACTAGCTGACATTTTGTCCAATTTAGTAGTTCAGCTTTGAAACACTATTACCCTAAAGAGGGTCACCAGCACTTTCAAGTGATAGTTTGACCTTGATAAAATACTACGCAGCACAGACAGCATGTTCTCGAATGAGAGAACCCACTCCAGCTAAGTCAGGAGAAGCCTGAGCAGAGAAAGAAGTGGATTTGTTTTCCTATCTAAATCAAATATGGAACGTTGTCCCATTCTGTTTGTAACTAAAACATAACCATTGAGACTTCATCAAGTCTGTCAAATATTAGCCAAAGATACACTTGACCTGGAGTGAGGTATCGGGAATTTTTAAACATTTAACTCCTAGTGTGTATTAGTATGAAACCAAGTTGAGCAGAACCCATTAATGTCACAGTGATCGGTTACCAATGGAAATAAATAATTCATGATGAAGGGAATTAGTCTAATTAGCAGGCAGTTTGAGTCCTTTGATAAAATCCAGCTCTAATTCCGTGAAGGGCAGGAAGTGCTGTCATCAGTCAGCCCTGAAAAGATTAGCATCTATTATGAATGAGGTTCGACACCCTAGCGAAGTCATGTGTGTCCTGGAGACAAACTTAATATGTTCCAGAATGGGACACAGTTTGTCTCACCAACACATCACGATTCCTACCAGGCTATTGTATGTAATAACAAGCAAAGATCAGCGCTCCTTCCTGTCACTCGCGCCACTGTCCGTCATTCTGACAACTGTGCGAATACGCTCTCCATGCAAAGCAGGGAGTGTGCCCTGAATACTTGCAAAATTGCACAAGATGTCAAAGAAAATACGTGTTACTTTCTCGTTCACCAAAACAAACACTCAGAACCAAATGTCAGCCCTGAAACGGACGGTTTCAAAGATGGTGGGCAATAGAGGATGTCAGGCTTGGTGTGTACACATTTCATTTTCCAAACTGTTGGCAGCCCTTCTGGGGAATTTGCTTCTCTACTTATCTCTCTCTAGATATTGAAGTTATAAGATCAATCATAAGCTTCTAGCTCCTGCAACTGCTGATAAACGGAGACGAGGGTCCTAAACAAAGTAGCTGCTGGAATTCCAAACTAATAACATGAGGGAAAACAAGTGAGGGGGAAAAAAAAGGTTTTTTTGGCTTTGTGTTTTTATTAGAGTGCACAAATAGCTTGGATCACTGGGATGGCTCAGTTCTAGAAAGATTTATGTAGTTTCTGAATCATATGTGGCCTGACATATCCAAAAGATGTTGACTGTTCCATACTCTGCCAGCCCCACATTATTTTGCAGCCCACAAGCTGACGCGGCATCAGCTGTGTTTCCATTTTTACTTATGAGCCTTTTGAAATTACATGTTTCCATTTTGCAATTTGATGTAATAATGAAGAAACTCCAAATCTGTAAGTTATTGTATTGCTTGTTTTTATTGTGTAAAATTAATTGCTTCATTTATTTATGTCATTAAGAAGGGGGTACCATTTTGCACATTTTATCATTTGCTGTAATAATTAACATGCCAGTAACACCACAGACGCCTTGGGAACAGGACGAATCGAGCCCGAGAGTCTGCACAGCATGTCACATGGCAGCCCCTGTTGTTAGAAGGGCTCTTCCCAAAGCATGGGGAAAAATGTTACATCATGTGAGCACTGATAATCCCAAGGAGCATGGACTGACGTGTGGAAATGGGTTTAAGTCAATACAAGAAATGGCTTTTATGGGAGCAAAAGATATAATTCTCAAAAATTGTAATCCAGTTGTCCAAACACAGTTGAAAAAGCATTGATCCTGTAAGTTTAACAAGTCTGCAGAAACTTGGTGCCAACAACTTACTTAGATTTGAAAAGATACCTTGGTAAAATTTGGTACAGAGTCTTTAAAACTAGCTGTCACTAATGAGGGTTAGATATTGACTATTTCTTTCCCACATATTCATAACCTAAAAAGCTAAATCAAAATCTCACAGCTTTGTATTTTATGTATTCAACATCATAGCAGGTTTGCATGGGAGTGTGGAAAACCTTTAGATCTGCGAACTCTTAAGCATTTGGCGTATGCCTATTATGACCAGTTACATATACATATATCTCTTGAAGGTAAGAGAGTAAGATACCACTTCTTACTTGTGGCATCTTCTCCTCCTACCGGTCTCAAGCAGACAGAAATAATATAGTTGGTGCTAAGTTGGCTGAATGAATGGACAGAGCCTACCAGCCAAAGTGCAGTCACTCAATCAAGTATTTCTCCAGATTTCTGGCCAGAGGAGATGGCAACATAAACCACAAAAAGACAATAATCCACACGTATCTTAGAATACACCTATTGCCCAAAATCTCAGAACGGCAGGTCCTTTTAGCTCCAAGACCTGATGGTCTATAGCCGGTTCTAAGTACTGGATGCAGAGTTCCACTCTGACAGTGTCTTAACCTAAGTTTAAGGTTTCATGCTCAACAATCCCCTTGTGTCCTGCTGAGAGCTCTGACTGCATGAGAGAAAAGGCCTTCCAATTGTGACCTTACTATACTCAAATAACCCTAAACAGAGACCCGTAAAAGACTACAGGTATTTTGAGAGCATTCAGCAACAATTTTTTATTTTAGAACCCAGAACATTAAGCCAAGTTTCATGTCTCCTTAGAACTCAGTTCTCTTTAGCTGGGTGATATTTAAGATAATATATACCTCTGTTGGAGAAGGCAATGGCACCCCACTCCAGTGCTCTTGCCTGGAGAATCCCATGGATGGATGACCCTGGTGGGCTGCAGTCCATGGGGTCGCGAAGAGTCGGGCACGAGTGAGCAACTTCCCTTTCACTTTTCACTTTCATGCATTGGAGAAAGAAATTGCAACCCACTCCAGTGTTCTTGCCTGGAGAATCCCAGGGTCGGGGGAGCCTGGTGGGCTGCCGTCTATGGGGTTGCACAGAGTTGGACACGACTGAAGCAACTTAGCAGCAGCATACCTCTGTTACTAGGGCAGCCAACTCTAAAGCCTAGGGAAGCTGGTTACTTGAGTCCAGTAAAAATCACTAATTTAGATGAAGTGGGAAAAGTCTGTCCGAATTAGTAAAGAAATTAAATGCAGAATTTTTAAAATCAGAGTTTTGTTCCTTTCATGTGTACGAACACACCTGAATGGGCCAGGATATCTCTGAGAGTATTGGCATTAACAACTCAGTTATACAGACACAGAATTAGAATGTCATTTTCTTGTAAATAAGAATTCTAAATCAGTGGTTTTTAACTTAGAGTGGTGTACTGAAAGTTGTAACCGTTCTTTCCAGAACAGCATACAAATATCTACACAAATGAGATTTAGGTACACTTTCTTTAAGAAATTAAGGTGTTCTTTGTCTTCTTAGTTATAGTTAGGCCGTTATTTCTTAATGAGTCAAAAGTATATTTCAGTTCTTGTGTTTAAAGAAATTACTACCAATCATAAGTAACTGAAACCCAAATTAATCATTTAAAAATTTTATCTCCCACTTTTTAGTTCTATAATTCTATTCAGCCGTCTGCTAAGTTCTGAACTCACATTATCCTACAAAAGGAGATTCCAAAGCTCAGAATACGGGTAATAGGTTCTCATCAGTGATGAGAGATGGAATGAAAGATTTTTCAGAACTGATAACTAATAATTTTCATAACATAATAATTATGTACAATGAACAGATTTGGACAATTGCCTCCTAAATATCAGTTTTCTCCTTCTTTCTGGCTAACATAACCTCCATTTTATTTGAGGGTTAAAAGCAAACTCACTCTTGCAGTCTCTCTTGCAGCCAGAGTCAGCTATATTGAATTACAGCCAGTGGAAGTTTCTGGAGGTAGCTCTGGAAATGATCTTGACAAGGGCTCACTGGTTTGCCTACTTCATTCACCCTTTTGCCCTTTGCTTAGAATGCAAAGATGATGTCTGGAGTTCTAGGACCCACGTGACAGTCACAAGGACAAAGCCACATGGGCAGAAATACAGATAAAGAGTGAGGCGATCATGACATCAGTCCTGCACTGATACATCTCTAGATTTCATGTGACGTGACCAAAAAATAAAACACAGAAAACCTCTGTTGTTTAAGCTGCTGTCTGATTGGGTTTTCTTTTATTTGCAGTTAAACCTATATCCTAACCAACATACCCATATCTACACAACTTGTCATGATGAAGCTGGATTCCATGGATTTCTAGAGCAGTGCTTTTCTAGAAATGTGCATATAAATCCCCTGGGAATTTTGTTAAAATATAGATTCAGACTCAGGAGGCTTGGAATAGGGCCAGAGAGCCTGCATTCCAAGGTCTCAGGTGAGGCTAATTCTTCTGGTCTATGGATCAACCTTTGAGTAATAAGGCTCTAGAGGGTGTATTGGAGAAGGCAATGGCACCCCACTCCAGCACTCTTGCCTGGCAAATCCCATGGGTGGAGGAGCATGGTAGGCTGCAGACCATGGAGTCGCTAGGAGTTGGACATGACTGAGTGACTTCACTTTCACTTTTATTTTCATGCATTGGAGAAGGAAATAGCACCCCACTCCAGTGTTCTTGCCTGGAGTCCCAGGGACAGGGGAGCCTGGTGGGCTGCTGTCTCTGGGGTCGCACAGAGTTGGACATGACTGAAGTGACTTAGCAGCAGCAGCAGCAGCAGCAGCAACAGAGGGTGTATACATTGAATGCAAATGTCATCCAGATGTGATTTTTTTTAATGGTAAGAGGGCCTGTTGTTTTCACCAGGTTCTCAAAGAGGTCAATCAAACAAAAAGATGTAAACCAGATGTTAAATGAGATTAATTAACAACAAAAGAAAAGGGCCACGATGACTGTTGGATTCAGTTTCTCATCCCTGAGGTTTCCCCTTGGGGGAAAGAGCAGATAGATAGACCACAAACCGATGATTCTCTACCAGTCCTTCGGCAGCTCCTTCCTCGCTCTTCTTTGCCCTTCTCTGGGCTCTGGGAGGAGAACTCTATAAACTCCATCACCTGGACTTCCTTATCAAATGGCTCTGGTTGGGTGATGTCAGTTGAGATAACAGCAGGGGTCAAAGACCTGGAGAAAAGAGAAGTGGATGCCCCCCAAGCCCAACTCCCATCCTGGGTGTCAAATCTCTGGATCACGCCTCCCGCCATAATTATGTCCACCCATGACTGCAGCCCCTCCAGGAGGCCTTGGCCCTCACTGGGCTCTGTTGGTGGCATCCTCCTTTCGCCTCCTCAGCTCAAGAAGCAGTTCCTGTGGTGACTAGCCTCTGAGGCCTCAATATCCCATGTTTGCCTGCACCTCTGAGAAGGTCCCTTCATATAAATCTCTTCACCTGAAACTTCTGGAATGCATTCCGCTTTCTACTGGACCCTGAATGATGTACACAGCAACTGCCCTCTGAGTTACCAGGCCAGTGGCCACCTACCAGTTCCTAGTTTGGACGTCTCTCTCTAGATCTCCAAACCGTTGACCACTCTCACACCTCTCTATCATCAAGATGATGCAGCTGTAGTTTGCTCAGCTCCCCAGTGGAAGAAGGGAAGCCAGTGACAGCCTCCCCTAGTCACTGACCCTGTCAGCCCAACCTTCTCCCTCCACCCAAATCCTAGCACCTATAAGATTAAAAATCAGGAGGACTCCCTGGCAGTCCAGAGGTTAGGACTCCATGCCTCCACTGCAGTGGCGCATGGGCTTGATTCTTGGTTGGGGAACTAAGACCCTACGAGACACGCAGTACAGCCATAAATTTAAATTTTTAAAAAAAGGTTTAAAAAACAAAATAAACAAACAACACCATTAAAAAAAATCCGGACTCCTTAGAAGAGCACCAAGGTGTCTTTCCAGTCTCATTTTCAACTTCCATTCATGTCCTGCCTGGGTTCACACTGACCCATTTTTTGCTCCTAAATATATTTTGCTATTTCAAACCTTTAAACCTTTTCTCTTGCTGTTCCTTTTGCCAGAAAAAGGGCTTCTCATTCCTTAGTTATCCAGAAAATTCCTTCTTGGATCTTAAAATTCTGCCAAAGGGCACTCCCACAGACAGTTCCCTCATTCTGTCCATCCTCTGTGCCTTCAGAACATTCTATACGTGGTTCTTTAAGCCTGTCGCTCAGTATATTGTAATTTGTATGTTTATAGGTCTGTCTTCTCCACCTGACTGAGCACGAGGACCTGAATGATAGCTTGCTCAACTCCATCTCCCGAGTGTCTGGCCCATGGCAGTACCCTTTACATGTGGGAGGAGGGAAAGAGATAAAGAGAGATGGAGAAACTTTGGGACCACTTCCGTCAATTTTATCCACCTCTCTTCTGCAGAAGCCAGAGTAGCATGCCTGCCTCCATCTTCCAAGCGTCTTTCTGTTTTTGCTAAATTGTTTGAGTGCCTTGGATCTTGGAAAAATAGGAAAGGCTGAGACTAGATCCCAAAACAGTCACATAAGCAGGCCTCACTCTTAGGACAAGATGTTGCTCATTGATGAGAAATAAACACAAGGTATGATTAAAGGCTCCAGGGAAACTCATTTATATTATTCCCCGGGAAATTCCTCAAATGACCTACAGTTGTTTCAGCTGTTGCCACAATTTTTTTTACCTTGGAACAGTATTTATCCTTTATCAGCCCCCTGAATGATAAAATATAAACTGATGAGAAGAGGGGGAAACTATGGGTGTCAAATAGAAATTCATCTAGTATTCATAATGATGCCCTAAACAAGAGGATGAAATAGCTTCAATAACTGCCATCTCCTCTCCCTCCCTGCCAATTACCCCACATCTTTATCCTTACTTTGCTTGACCCATATGTGCTGTGTCTTTATGAACCAAATATAAAAACGCTAATATTCATCTGCCTCATTCTGTACCTCTTTTGTTTGTCCCACTGCTTCATCTCCCCAGTAAAATCTCCAGCAACAAAAAAGCAATGTGTTGCCGTGGCTAAGGACACATCAACTCACATTCACAGCTAAATCTGCATTACTTACTGGGGGAGCTTTTGTTCGTCTTTATGAAGTGTGTGTAAGGGCCCCTAGTGATTCAGACCCCACTGGTTATTAATCATGTTGTGTTGTATCATCCTTCCCGTTGTGCACAGCAATGCAAGTGACATCTGTCTCAAAGCCAACTGTCAATATCTCTTTTAGAACCTCTGTGTTCGTCCTACCGCCTTCACTTACTCGTGGGCGAGTGTCAGAGTCCCCAAATGGCTACTGCCTAGACAGTCTTTCATCAGGACTGTTAGTTTTTATATGGACCACAAATCAATGGCAGCTACTGGTCTTGCAACATGCTCATTGCTTCCGTGTGATCTTGAATGAGCATTTCTTTCCATTTTCCTCTCCTGAGAGCAATTAAAAGAGGAAGAGGTAGCAGTTGTGTTACAATTCTCAACCAACCTCCTGCATGAGTATGAAGTCGCTTCAGTCGTGTCTGACTCTGTACGACCCCATGGACTGTAGCCTGCCAGGCTCCTCTGTCCATGGGATTCTCCAGGCAAGAATACTGGAGCGGGTTGCCGTGCCCTCCTCCAGGGGATCATCCTGACCCAGGGATCAAATCCAAGTCTCTTACATCTCCTGCACTGGCGGGCAGGTTCTTTACCACTAGCACAACCTGGGAAGCCCTCAACCATCCTCACTGACCACCAGTTCAGTTTGTAGAGCATCTTGTCCTGTACCCGGGGGATTTTTCACTCTTACTATTTAGAAATAATCTTACTTTGATGTAAACGTTGTGTTTGAAACGTAGGGGTTTTCCATCATTCTATTCACCAACCTAATAAATACGAAAAGGAATGAATCCCACTGAGAATTTATTTGGACTCAAAATGAAAGGGAAGCTTGTCATCCAGATTTGGGTCCTAGTCGTTGTTGTTGTTCAGTCACCAAGTCATGTTCAACTCTTTGCGACCCCATGAACTGCAGCACACCAGGCTTCCCTGTCCCACACCATCTTCTGGAGTTTGCCCAAGTTCATGTCCATTGCATCGGTTAGGAGTTATTTAAAAAGAGGAATATGGAGGAGAATGTGCTTTTCTTCCCTCTTTGGTCTTTTTTAAAAATCTATCTTATTATTGTGAAGTATACTAGGTATGGCTGCTCTCTACCCTCCAATATCACTTTTCCCTTTCTTTCTCAACAGAACCTCTATTTTTTGATGGGCTCACAGCCACCTAGAAAGAAAAGATTGTACTTCTCATCTTCTCTTGCAGGTAAAGTAGTGCACATAATTCACTTTTTGAAAATATGGATTCTGATTCAGAGTGTCTGTGGCTGTGGCCTGGATTCTACATTTCTGACAATCTGCCCGGTGATATCAGTGGTGTGGATCCTATAAGCCCATGGACTATGCCCTGAGCAGCAAGGCTGGGTCACATTGGCAATATCCTCTTTGTGGATCCACTTCTGTTGATAAAAATAGCAGAAACACAACTATAATTCTGACCAATCCCTAAAGTCAAACAAGCTCTCACATCTTATACCTCCTCGGAAAGCTAAAGTCAATCAGAAATTACTACTAGAGGTAAGAGAGAATCTTCTCAGCAGATTAGAATCTTCAGTGGATCCAGGACTCAGCTACCTATTAGCGATGTTCCAAATCACTGAGTGTCTGGCTTGGAAAACCAGCCACTTCTCTGGGTAGTTCCACGTTACAGAGTCCAAAGAGACAGTTAAGGTCAGGAAGAGATTTCCCAGAAAGCAGAGTCTGAAATGGAGATCAGCAAGTAGCATGTTCTTGGTATCAACACATGCGGATAGAGGAAGAGGGCTGGCAGCAGACACTGAGTTAGGATGCAGACACAAGGAAGTCCTTTTTACCAGGAGCCCTGAAGTTGGGATGACCTTTCAGAGTTGCTCCAGTGAAACCAAGGATCATGGTTTTCTATCCTTGTGTTGATTGATCACTGGATATAGGCTGAGCCTGGAAAGAGCATGACCTTGAGCAAGAGCATTTTCTTTAGCAGGGAGATGTTGGTTGGGGCTGTCCAGAAGCTGGTAGAATAAGGTTTTTATTTCCGACGGGAGAACTTGGTGGAGCATCACTCTGTCAACCCAACCTGCCCTCTGGAGGATATTAGGAAAGGCTATTAGGAAAGGCTTTCCCTGGCCTTCAGAGCTAGAAGCTTGTAGCTGACACCATAAATTGCCCTCCAACCAGCACACACCCATCTTTCTTCTTCCTTGTTTCAAAGCCTCAGTTTTATTCACCCTCTGCCAACCATTCGTGGCCTTCAGTGAGGACAGGTTCTATCTAGCCTGCCATTTATGACAATCTCATTCTCCTTACCAGTGATGGTTTGGACATGGTTGCTGCCGCTGCTGCTGCTAAGTCGCATCAGTTGTGTCCGACTCTGTAAAAGAACATAATTACGGCCATTGAGGCTTGAAGGGAAGTCTGATGTGGGCTTCTGAAAAAGCTTTCCTCACTCTTGAGAATGTGAGAGAATGTCCTCCTGTCTCTTCCATGGTTCAACGTCATTATGTCTACATGTGATGGCTGGAACTGCAGCAGCCATTGTGCAACCATGAAGGTAAAGACCCAAACACAAAAATCAGATGGCAGAACATACAGATGGGGAAAAACCTGGATCCTCAACAGTGTCATTGAGCCAATGCATTACTCCATCTGAAACTGTCTTTTCTGGACATCTCATTATGTGAACTACTACATGTCCTTACTTTTTAACCACTGCAGTTTTTAAATTATCATTTGCAGTTGACATATCTTAAGAAGGTCAATGCTCAATTGATGCTTATTGAATGAATAACTGAGTGAATGAATGTCAAAGGGCTCAACAACCTCATGTGAGGTAGAGCGACACAGACCTTATCATTTTACAGTTTCATTCTGTCCTGTGTAGATTTGGAGCAAAAGGATACAGGGCAGAGAAAGAGATGAAAAGAATACTCGACCTTTGGACAGAGAGAATCTGATTTTTCATAGTGGGGCTGGTTTTAGAAAGTCTCTGTAAAGGGAGGATGTGAAAAAAAGTATATCCCAACTTTGGTCCAGCTGCTCCAGTGGGGGCGGTGTGCTGATAGAGGATGTGAATCACACCTTGAGAAAGCAGAGCAATGATCAACCCTCATCTGGGCTCGCTGCACACTTCATGTGAATTACATCTTAGAAACAGCCCTGCTTTTGACAGTCACTAAACCTCATGCCAACTACTTTGTCTTTCATTTTATAATTAAAGAGGATTCCTTTCCTTGGGTTCGGAACTTGTGGGAACTCCATCTTTTGACTAATTCACCTTCAAATCGGTGCTGTGTCTTGATGTATTACAGCGATAGGCTGCACGCGCATGTCATCCATCATAGCAATCAGCTGTTGCTGTGCACCCAGCACAGAGAAACCCAGCCAGCTGTTGTTCTGACACATCGGAGCAATGCATCACCCACGTCCAGGACATCACTAATCTATTACTCCAAGATGGCACTGTCCAGAATAGAGATAGTGCTGGGCACATGCAGGCTTGACAGAGACCTACTCAGAGCTGGGGAAGACTTTTCTAACATTGAGTGGTTTGAAACAAATTGGTTTCCCAAGACCTAGTTTAGTGGTTTTAATAAGGGGGTCCAAAAGCATTCACATGTATTACTATTATGGATCAAACTCAGGACATCAATTTCTTAGTAATGTATTTCTGAAAAATCCAAGCCATCACTGACAACATTTTATGTCTCTTCATCTTTATTGTTGACAATTGGAATGGTTTTTACACAAGTCTTTCAAGTCAGCAAATGGTATCAGCAGCTGGTCTAACCTCAGGGAGCCACTGGGGGGTGTGTGAAAGGGAACTGTTTAAATACTGAGTGCTGAGAATTTGCAGAAACTGTTTACTTCCAGTCTGCGTTCTGTTTCTCAAGAGAACACTTAGAGCAGTGCCCATATTGCCTCGGTGCACAAGAGCACAGATGAAGTTACCTGAATCACTGACCATGAAACCCTTAGGAAAGTAGAACTTCCCCTCAGCCACGCTCTCCCATTTACCCAGCCTGACCAAGACGGGCCTGTCTGAAGAGGGAATTGATCCGGAAATGAAAAGTTCTGAAAATGAGTTCTAAAAACCCCAGACCTTTGATTCTCAGAGAGTTTACTCTCTCATTTATAAAGAGGCCAAGTGTTTATAAGAAATTCCTCAGTCCCTTCAGCATCTTTAAAAGCCTCGAAAGAAGCTATTTTCCTAGCTGTGACTCCAGTGGCCCAAAAAGGTCTCCTCTGTACCTAAATCTGCCCATCGACAAGATGAAAAATGTACTCACAACTGCAGTAGCCAAACAGAGGTGACTGCTTAGGACTGGCGGAGGCAGCACCAAAACGGAAGCTTTTTGGTAAATACAAACAATTCGATCTATTTATCTTTTTTTTCACTGTGGTAAAATACACATAACATTTACCAGTTTATAAGTAAACTGTGTACCACTTATAAGCGCACAGTTCGGTGATACTAAAAACCTTCATAATGCTGTACAACCATCACCACAGTCCATCTCCAGAACTGCCATCTTCCCCAGCTGAAACTCTTAGCCATTAAATACTAACTCCCTCCTTTCCCTAGCCCTCAGAAATCTCTATTCTACTTTCCGTCTATGAATTTCATTACTCCAAGCGCCTCATATAAGTGTAATCATACATAATGATGATGGTGATGATTTCTATAAGGAGAATATCTAAGTTTTTTTGCACCTGGATGGAATTAAAATGTCCAGTCAGCAATTTTGCTTGAGATTTACTCTCCCGGTCCCCGTTGGTTGGAGTAAAGTCTCCCATTGCTTATTCAGGCACGGAATAATCACCGTTCTCACCTCCCCACCGAGCAAAGAAGTATGGGAGCCCGGGGTACTTTTCTTAGAAAAGCAGTGAGGGCTGTATCTTTAACATAGCGGTACTAGGCGGGGTGACCAGTCTGTCCCAGTTTGCCTGAGACGCTCCCAGGTTTACCACGGCAGTTCCTGTCCTGGAAACCCCGCAGCGCTGGACAAAGTAGGCCGCAGAGTGGTCACCCTAGCGGTGGAGGCTCAGGAACACACACTTGGGGGCAGTGAAATTAAGCCATAAACCAGGCCATCTGTCTAACCCTAGACTGCTATTTCCTCCTGCGCAAATAAGAAATAAAATGTCATGCAGCGAAAGGTACAACTGGAACTAGGTTAGAAAATGGGTTTGCAATCAGCACAGCTCTTCACAAACTGCCTTCACAGGGGCTCTGAGAGGGAAGAAAAAATGATGCAACATTTATTAGGCTGCTATTTTAGGCACTTTACCTAACACATTCATATCCTTCTCACTACCCCAAGGTAAATGTTGTTAATGTGATTTTTGACAGAGCAGAGCACTGAGGCTCACAGAGGTTGTGTAACTTTTCTCAGGTCCTGTAAGGAGTGACTTGAGCTCCCTAGCACAGTCTTAGAAGCAGATTGATGAGTATAATTACAAGAGGAACACTGCCCAAAATAGACTGCTCTACTGCTTGTAATTCTCTCAGTATAAAATATACTTTCTTGGATTCAGAAAAATCTTAACAGTCTCCAGTTAAAAGGCAAAGGTCCCTATAACAAGAACTTGAAGGGTTAAAAGTATTATAAGCTAACATTTTTCTTAGTAGCTTATCTCCTTTTAGGTGTTAAAGGACAACCAGCTGAAAGCAGGCTGTTGCAGAGGTGCCTGGTGTAGATGGGATATTGATAACAGAAAGAAGACATTAAAGATCAACTTTGCTTCTCAATGACAGAGGAAACCAATATTGAGTGCGCTTCTTTTTTATATAAGAGAAGGGCATGGATTAGGATTTTGGACTAGAGTTCCGGTTTTAGCTTTGTAACCAGCCCTGGGTGGGTCGGACCAGCCCTGTCCCATTGATATGAAGAGCTTGAGCCAAGCAATGGCACCCCACTCCAGCACTCTTGCCTGGAAAATCCCATGGATGGAGGAGCCTGGTAGGCTGCAGTCCATGGGGTTGCCAAGTCGGACACGACTGAGTGACTTCACTTTCACTTTTTACTTTCATGTATTGGAGAAGGAAGTGGCAACTCACTCCGGTGTTCTTGCCTGGAGAATCCCAGGGACGGGGGAGCCTGGTGGGCTGCTGTCTCTGGGGTCGCACAGAGTCGGACACGACTGAAGTGACTTAGTAGCAGCAGCAGCAGCAGCAGTCCCTTCCCTACTAAGTCTGCATAGCTCTGTAGCAACATTGTAGAACCTCAGATTCCTCAGAGACCAATTTTCTAGTTCTCACCTCAACTAGAAAAATTAGTGGGACAGATACACAATTTACAACTTCTTTCTTAGTCCGGGAAGCAACAGGGTGACAGTGGAAAGACCTTGAAGTCAGACCTGGGTTAAGATCCTTGCTCTGCTATTTGAAGCTATATCTTTGGGCAAGTGATATCTTTAAGTCAGGCTATGATCACCTGTAAAAGACCAATAAACGGACCAACTCATAGTTATGTTGGGAGCACTAATGAAAGGTGGTAACAAAATATAGCCACAACCTAAAAGCAGAGAGTTGTTTTATTGGGAATTCTAGGACTTCAAGCCTAGGAGTCAACATCTCAAGGGACCCTGAGAGAAGTGTTCCGAGGAGGCAGGGGGATGAGTCAGGTCATACAGAAGTCTGAAGCAAGGGGCAAATAGTCTGAGCACCAAAAGATTATTCTAGAGGGTGGGATGGGGAGTGAGGTTGGAGAGAGGGTCAGGAGGGAAGGGACATACATATACCTATGGCTGATTCATATTGATATATGGCAGAAGCTAATACAATATTGTAAAGCAATTATCTTTCAGTTAAAAATAGATAAATTATTTTTTAAAGATTATTGTCAATTAAGGAAAACCAAGTATCTCAAGTTAAGGGATTTAGGGCTCTTTTCTAAGTATGGGAAGATGCAAGCACCTGGGCCTACTGAAATCATTCCTTTCGCATGCACCTCACCTGTCTGGGGCCAGCATCCTGCTTCTTGATTTTATTACATCCTTAGTTCCTTGGTCACCATAGTGAGTGGCGGCAGCTGATAGCTGCTGGATCGGAGACACTGTTCTCCCTTTTGGGTGCCCTCTGGGTTCAGAAATTTGGAGCCCCGAAATCACTATGGCTGTGACTTCCTTGTTTACTGATGTGGCAGGAAATATTCCACTTTACAATACACATAATATACACAACATACTGCTGCTGTTGCTGCTGAGTCGCTTCAGTCGTGTCCGACTCTGTGCGACCCCAGAGACGGCAGCCTACCAGGCTCCCCTGTCCCTGGGATTCTCCAGGCAAGAACACTGGAGTGGGTTGCCATTTCCTTCTCCAATGCATGAAAGTGAAAAGTGAAAGTGAAGTCACTGAGTCGTGTCCAACTCTCAGCGACCCCATGGACTGCAGCCTACCAGGCTCCTCCATCCATGGGATTTTCCAGGCAAGAGTACTGGAGTGGGGTGCCATTGCCTTCTCCGACACAACATACATAACCCAGTTATAACAGCACATGACCCTAACAGCCAACAGCACTGTAAGTTAGCCCTCAGGAAGCTATTCCCAGCAGAGCCCCGGGCTGCAGCCTCCTTGTGTGTGAAACGGGCCCCAGGGAGTCCTCCACATCAGCCTCCCCATCTGGGCTCATTCGGACCGCTCCCTGTCCATGCCCTTGCTGTCCACGGCCTAGGCTGTCACCACTACATCTGGTCTGATTGGGGAGCATGGGAATGGTTCTCTCCCTGACAATTTTCCTCCCAGTTTGGGCCACGTGTGTGTGTGTGTGTGTGTGTGTGTGTGTGTGTGTGTGTGTGTGTGTGCACGCTAAGCTGCTTCCATCATGCCCACTCCTTGCGACCCTATGGACTGTAGCTCACCAGGCTCCTCTGTCCATGGAATTCTCCAGGCAAGAATACTGGAGTGGGTTGCCATTCCCTTCTCCAGGCATCTTCCTGACTCAGGGATCAAACCCAGGTCTCCTGCATTGCAGGCAGATTCTTTACCATCTGAGCCACCAGGGAAGCCCCTCTCTTCCTTTCACTCATTGCTAACACATGTATCTCTCCACACAGAGCAATGCTGGTGAGAACTGCAGTCAGGGAGCCCAGATCTCCTGGACACCCCTCCCCCAAAGAAGCCTTCAGAAAAGCCCCAGAGCTCACCCCCTGCTGCCCTTCAGCCTACAAAGTGGGCAACACCCCACCTACACCCCTCAGACCCACCTCGGACTCTTCCTAGCTCCAACCACTTCCTGTTCACAGTATGAACATAAGTTAAGAAAACAGAAGCATACTGTCCTGAGTTTAAATGTTCCAGACTGAACCTCAGGTAAAAATTACCTTCCGTTTAATACTATCACTAGTGAAGTGAGGTTCTGTAAGTAGTTAAATTCACTGAGAACGGTGTTCCCCAGGGACTGGAGGAGGAGGGATGGGGAGTAATTCTTCCGTGGAGTTTTAGTTTGGGAAGATGAACAAGTTCTGGAGATAGCTGGCGGTGATGGTGGCACAGCAATGAAAATGCACTTAATGACACTAAACCGCTTACTTACACATGGCTAGATGGTTAATTATATGCTGTGTTCTGTGTATTTTACCACAATATGAAAAATAACTACTCTCCCGTGACTCTGCTATGGACTGAATGTTTGTGTCCTCCCAAAATTCATGTTGAATAATTCCCAATATGATGCTGTCAGGAGATGGGGGCTTCAGAAGATGGTGAGATCATACAGGTGGGGATCCCATGAATGAGATCCATGCTCTTGGAAAAGAGACCTCAGAGAGCTTCCTCACCCCTCCAGCTTGTGAGGACAGGTCAAGAAGATGGCCAGCTATGAACAAGGGAGCGGGTTCTCCCCAGACTCAGAGTCTTCTGGTAGTTTGGTCTTGGACTTCCAAGTCTCCAGAACTATGAGAGATAAACATTAGTTGTTTAAGCCCTCGGTCTATGGTACTTTTATTACAGCAGCCCAAATGGACAGAGACAGACTCACTGCCTGTTTCCATTTTAATAAGCAGTCCCTCTAAATCTGAATCTTAAGTGCAAGAAAAAGCAGAGAAGGAAACAACGATTTCAGCTCCTGCTCTGGAGGAGCTTAAAATCTGGTGCAGAGAGAGTACTTTCTTATAAAACAGATAAGAAAGTGCATGCAGAAAAAAGTGGGCACACAGGCCTGAATTAAGTGGTGTTTCCAACTTCAGTGTGGACCCAGCACGAAGGAGGCAGGGGTAATCTTGCCTCTGTTTCACAGGAAAATGGTTTCTCCATCGGAATAGAAAGAGGCCCTAATGCTTCCTTACACTTCTATTCAGAAGACAACATAGTATAATTGTTAAAATTCGAGCATCAACCTGCCTAGGTTAAAATACTGGCTATGTGTCCTTAAGCCTTTAACTTAATTTCTCTGGGCCTCAGTTTTCCCCATCTTTGAAATGGGAAAAATAATAGTATCTACCTCATACCATCATTGTATGAAGCATGTGAAGTGACTAGATCTCACTTAGCCAATAATAAGTACTCAATCAGTGTTACTGGCTATTATTCCTGGCTTATGTCACTGTACCCCTTTCCAAGTGAAGATCAAATTAAAGTTGAGATTTAATATTATATATCTAACTTTCTTACATTTCTCCTATTATTGGACTATCAAACTTTCTCCCTGAGTCGTGGTTTTTGTCAGATGCACAGATCAAAAGACTTTATGCTCCTAGTGGTTACTTTGAAAATTTCCTGGAAAATCTTTTTTTTTTTTTTTTCAGCCAAAGAAATTTTGATATACAAAGAATAACATTAATATGCAAATCAGAATACTGTAAAATTCATTTTGGTGCCTCAGAGGCAGTAGTTTTATAAATACAGAAACATAATTATGCGTCCTCTAGAGGACTAAAAATAATTATACAAATTCACAACAAAGCCCAAGGCTGTGTTTCCTTTTAACTGACTGTTTCTAATATCATTTAAATCTTGTTAGAACTTAATTACCAAATCTCTCTTGTAATAATTCAGGTGGAAGATTTAAAGTCTACACTTGCCATTCAGAAAACAGAACTCATCAAAGAAACAAAGCCACGGAGACACTGATTGCCCAAATAGGACAGGGAAGGCTCAGCCAGGATGGAGCCATGTGGGCCCTGAGCGGGGAGGCCCCTAGGGAGAAAACATTAATATTAATACACGAGCCATGTTAATTTTTTAAAACTACAATTTCTTGGAAAGACAAGACTACATATAATGATCACTATGGATTATAAGTCCCATTAGCTGTTTCTACCTGTTCTTCGGTTTTCCTCTATACTTTCCTTATCTTTTTTTAAATTAAGGTAAGTATAATTTTAGGGTAGCATTTTCTTTCATAATGGTTTAATTACCCTTTCCAAAGTCTATCCAGAATGTGTGTGTGTGTTTCATATCTAAAGAGTGATTTTTATTAGTGCAGGAAAGAACAAGAAGCAAAGTCATACGAAAAGGTCCAATTTAGACTCTGTCTTAAAGGTAATTATTTATTAGCACTTAGAAAAAATGAACCCCTTCTTATGAAATAAAAGGCATAAGAAACTCAAACATTTGAAATTCAGACACATTTTTACTTACCACTAGTTAATAATAGTTTGTAAGACTTGGAGTTCCCTAGAAAATTCATTAGCCAGCTTATGCTATAAAGGATAATAATTTGTTTATGTGAGATATCTCTAACATAGATTGTTATCCATTATGGCAGAAGTTGATCAATTAATATTCCAAGGAGCTGTAGCAATTCCATATATGAGATGTCTACACAATATCTCAGTTCATTCTAGTCACTAAAAAATATCAGTCAATTCAGTGAAAAAATATTAATCAAAATGATTGTTTGACAGCATTTAGACAAATCAGCCAGTGGGTTGAATTTCTCATTTTTCAACCATTTATTTTGGCTTTGTGTAGGTATACATATAAATATGTATACACATGCTGATGGTAGATGGATTCTTTTTCTGTTTCAGTGGTTTTAATCCCATGAAAAGCTATATAAAGTTAAAATTTTTTGTATATAATGTACTTGATGTGAGAGCAGAGAGTATAAAAAGCGTTGCTCCTATTTCTTGGGCTCATGGACTCTTTTTACCATCCTCTTTGAATAGATCCAAGAGAAGTAGCACTTTGACAGAGGAAGTTAGAATGAAGTTTCCAACCGAGTGGGCAGAGCTTTTGGTTCTAACCCATTATCTTTCACTAACATGTGATCCTTTGAAAACTTACCTCCTTTGTTTCATTTTCTCCTCTTAACAGAAAATTATGTCATTACTTGAATTCAAGCAATATTTAAAGCTATTTATTATTTTGGGAAATTCCAGTACTGAAGTGTTTAAATTTTCTAGCCATGCTCTTGACTATCGTTTAGATCCCACTGTCCAAGTGGGACCTAAAATAAATAACTAGACCTGTATAGATTCCATGGGGCCTCCCAGGTGGTGCTAGTGGTAAAGAACTTGCTTGCCAATGCAGGAGACATAAAAGATGCAGGTTTGATCCCTCAGTCAGGAAGATCCCCTGGAGGAGGGCATGGCAATCCACTCTAGTATTCTTGCCTGGAGAATCCCATGGACCGAAGAGCTTGGTGGGCTACAGTCCGTGGAGTCGCAAAGAGTCAGACACAACAGAAGTGACTTGGCACAGCACAGCAAACAGATCACATATCCGAAAGAAGATCTCCCCAGCAATAAAGTGAAACGCAAAGATTGAATCAGTCCACACAGCATCTCTAAAGTTGCACAGAACAGCTCAGAATGATAACTGAAGAAATTCAAGCATATCGTTTCCCCTAAACTCTTTTTATGAGTAATGGCAGACTATTACCCAAAATCATGAGACTCGACACATTGGCATAGTTGCTGAAAGGGAAAAACCTAAAATCTCTTCCTGGGGATATCATACACAGGCCTTGTAGCCTGTGACCATCTTTCCTTTAGGCCAGTATGGGAAATCACCCATAATTTCTGCCCATTGTACATGTCTACTGCATTTGCCAGCTAATGTTTCGTAACAAGGGTTGTTTGTTCTTCTTAATAATTTGAAATTTCTCCATTTGTATTTACCTTCACATCCAAACTAGCACAACTCTGCTCTGAGTTAATTCCCCAATTTCGTGGCGGCCATGTAGGGAAGGGGGAAAGGATCTGCATCCAAACCACCCGACAGAACACAATGGGGACAGGCAGGGATCCAAGAGCGCTGGCACGACTCGCGGGAGGAAGCCAGCTCTGATTAATGCTATCAGAATGCTTGTCTTCCCTTTGATTGATATTCCAGGCCCTTGTTACAATTACTGATGCTGGTGACAACTATCATCAGACTCTTTTTATGGTGTGCTGTCGGGGGCTGGGAGGGAGGTGGCGATGGACTTCACCAGAACATTTGCACACCTGCCTCAATTTAACCTAAAACCCATTATTTTGCAAACAAAATACATAAGCCCAACATAGCAATCATTGTTTCCCATATTCTTCAATCAAAAACTCTTCAGTTCCTGGTAGGGGGTAGATCTGTTTCTGGCCCATTACAGGAAGAACGATGAAATGGGGAAAGTCAGATGCATTTTTAGGAGGTTCCTTGGGATAAGAAATCTGGCAAATTAAAGACATTATTTGGAAGGGTATCGTTTGTCCTTTGATGGGGACGTCACAACAGACCTAAAAACAGGCAGGGGTAAATTTTTCTGGCTTGCTGCTCTTCAGGAGTAAGTGAGAAAACAGCCACAAGTATCTGAGGGAGCACTAGCCCAAAGGAGCCTGCTTAGGATACCACAGTGTAGCTATGAACACTCAGCACAGGGTGCACTGGATTTTATATAAATATATATGTATAAGTTTAATAGGAACTGTGAATAGGTTACTACTTATTTCATTCTGGTTACCACATTATTCTGTTAAAATAATTACTGAAGGACTTCCCTGGTTAAAACCTGCCTGCCAATCCAGGGGACGCAGATTCAATTCTTGGTCCAGGAAGATCTCACATACTGTAGCGCAATTAAGCCCATGCGCCACAGCTATTGAGTCCAGGGGCTGCAACTCCTGAAGCCTACACACCTAGAGCCCGCGCTCCACAGCAAGAGAAACCCAGAATGAGAAGCCTGTGCGCCATAAGGAAGAGTAGCCCCCACACAAAGACTCAGTGCAGTCATAAATAAATAGATAGCAATAATAAATAATACTGATTACTGAGCCCAACCTCTGTTCAGTTCAGTTCAGTTCAGTTGCTCAGTCACACTTGACTCTTCGTGACCCCATGGACTGCAGCCTGCCAGGCCTCTGTACACCTTCTCATTTAATATAAACTGAAGACTTTCCCTATTTTTCTGCCTCTGATACTCTCAGGACTCGAAAGTTCAGTTTTTCTCCCTGAGGCAAAACCCTAAAATAAAGGAGCCAGAAAACCATAAAGAGAGACATAAAGTGTGTTTTATTATGCTCTTCCAGAGAAACTCATCATTTTTCTTATAATATATCAATTTGGGAAGGACATTTAATAGAATCATGGTTTAAGGACAAACATTCTTAAAGATTGCATTCTTAAAGATTGCAAAAGATTTTCTTTCTGTAAAGGGCATTTTTGTTAAATAGTAGTTAACATATTTGCAAGGAGAAAGAATGTATTTTTCCTCCTGTTATCTAGCCAGAACCTAGAATCTTGTGACTCACATATAATAGTCACTCAACAAACACTTGCTGAATGAATGAATGAACTAAACCAACAACAAAACCAATAGCCCCGTAGGATAATGTTCTGTCATAGCTGTTGCCAATTTTGCTTCATCATGTTGTTTTTGGTGAGTCGTTCAGTATCCAACTCTTTGAGACCCTACAGACTTAGCCCACGTCCATGGGATTTCCCAGGCAAGAATACTGGGGTGAGTAGCCATTTCCTTCTCCAGGGGATCTTCCTAACCCAGGGATTGAACCCATGTCTCCTGCATTGCAGACGGATTCTTTATCTCTAAGCCACTGGGGAAGAATTTGGCTTGATCATGTGGGAAGCCAAATCTTGATGAAAACTGACATGTGAGAAATGCTAGTCCAGATACCTGTCTGTACCAATATGAAGTGGACTTTTTCTCCCAACCTCTAAGTTGTTAGTAGGAGATTTTTAAACCTATTAAAAAAAAAAAAAAAGCTTGAAGAAGAGTTACAATTCAAAAGGTAGTGTCATACTTGCTTTTTCTATGTATATACATGACTTGGAAGTAATCTGCAAATATCATCACATTTCATCTCTAAATTGTTCAGCATCTATCGCTTAAGCATAAGGACATTCTGCTACATGATCTGATAAAGTCCTTTAGCTGAAAATTTCAGGGGAAAAAAAATAAAAGAAATGGCTGATAGAATTTTAAAATAAGAACTGTAAATGATTAACTTTTGTGCCTGGGTTTGGGGCTTTCCAGGTGGTGCTAGTGGTAAAGAACCTGCCTGTCAATGCAGGAGACATAGAGATGCACTTTCGATCCCTGGGTTGGGAAGATCCCCTGGAGGAGGGCATGGCAACCCCCTCTAGTATTCTTGCCTGGAGTATCCCATGGAAAGAAGAGTCTGGCGGGCTACAGTCCATAGGGTTGCAAAGAGTTGGATACGACTGAAGCAACTTAGCACGCACGCACGCATACCTGTCCAAGTGTATCAGCAAGACTCAGTGGTGAGAGTCTAATCATTGTTCCCAGTTCCTCCTCACCAGGGACAAATGGACATCCTTAGCATCTGTGAAATGCTTTTGCCTGGTCCTGTCCTGAGGCCTCTGTTGAATCAAGCTCCTTTGAAGTGCTCTTATGCATCCAGCACTGCTCTCAGCCCTGGGGTAAAACATTACAGCTCTATTAGGATTTGAAGGAAATTCTCAGTCTCTGACTCTAGTGGCTTCAAGTCCAAGTAAAGGATGTCTATTTATCAACTACACTTAAAGCATATGATTTGCTCTAATGCTGTCTTAGTCTGTTTGGACTGTTATAGCAGAATACTATAGACTGGGTGGCTTATAAACAGCAAACATTTATTTTTCACAGTTCTGGAGGCTGAGAAGTCCAAGATCAAGGCATCAGCAGATTTGATGCCTAATGAGGGACCACTTCCTGGCTCATAATTGGCTGTCTTTTCACTGTGTTCTTAAACAGCAGAAGGGGCAAGGGAGCTATCTGGGGCCCCTTAAGGGCACTAACTCCATGTGTGAAGGCTCCACCCTCTTGACCTAATCACCTCCCATATGCCCCATCTCCAAATACAATAACATTAGGGATTAAGTTTCAACATTTGCATTTGGGAAGATGAAATATTCAGTCTATAGCATGTTCTTCGCCAGACATTGCTGCAGGTACTACCCTAAGAAGGACTTCTTTTTCTCTCGCTGTGGGCTTGGAGCTTTCTTTTCTCTCTAAGCAGTCTCTCTGAATGTGTGTACTCTACAGTTTGTCTGGAAGAACTTGTTACCTTTCCCATGATGAGCACCTTCCACCTAAACTCCCCATCCCCATCTCACTAAGGCAGCCAAGTCCCTTGCCTTTTAACCATTGCTCTCCCTATATCACATGAGCCACCCCATATGTATTTATGTCCCTAACATCACAGATGTCAGCACAACAAAATACTGTTGTTTTAATTCAGATTATGATGTGTAGACTTCTAGTCTACTAGAGCTACTGCCTGCACTTTGACTCAGATGTTGGATAATAATAATCAGTATTTAATAAACACTAATTCACTGAAGACATATGTTCAAGATGATTTCTCTTCATGAATGGGATTGGTAAAATGTATGTTTCATTGGCTGTAGGAACCCTTAGTAAATTGCTTGGGAACATACCTAGAAAGTGAACATGGGAAACAGCTGTAGTAATGTTCAGGGAGCAGACTCTGCTTCATCCCAAGAAACACTCACTGAATGACCACTGTGTGCCAGGCACTATTCTAGGCCCTGAAGATACGAACATGAACATTTGTCCCAGAGAAATCCATGGTTAGTGGGAAAGACAGCTAATTTCTTAAACTGACTCACTCCAAATCATTAAGCCATATGTTCTATTTGAAGATGCAAGAAAGAAAGTAATGTGGAAATGTTCATTACAGTCTTACTCAGTGACAGCCCTAGGGATAATGCATTATTTCATTCTACCCTCAAAACAAGTTTTTTATGCCTCAAATGAGGTTGTGCATGTGACTATTCGGCCAGATTATAGTGTGGGTTTCTATGTGGATATATATGTGTCTGTGTTTCAGTATGAATCACAGTGATTTTCATTTTCATAAAAATAATAATGAATTAATGGCACAGAAAAATCATTTGCAGCCTTTAGATCCATGTATTCAATGAAAGGGTAGATTTGGGGCAGACAAAAGTTCCCAAGCTGGAATTATGGTAATGACTCCTTGAACTCTGGCTTTTTACCCCACACTTACAAATGTAAGAATGATTTGGCCATGTCCTAGAATTATAAAAGGCTCACATCTTTCTTTTCCAGATTTCTCCAGCATCTCTTCATTTCATCAGCAAAAGTTTGGTGTTTGTTTGTCAACACTTACTAGTATAGTCAGTGGGTTGGGATGAAAAGTAATTCATCATCACTCTTTGGCCCAGTTGCAGATAAACTTCGTTAAGTCTTTGGCCTAGTTGTTGATAAATTTCCCTCTATGGTGATGACTATAGCATTATTATAATTAGCCATCCTAGAGAGATTTACTCTGCTCTCCACCACCTTACCCATCCTGGTGTGACCAGCCTCAGGCTGGTCTTCAGTCATCTTGTTTTCCCCGCTGCCATAGCATCTTCAGCCTTAGGCTGGACCTCCGGCCCTTGCTGCTCGGCCCCAACCCCAAATGCCTCACAGCCAGCATCCCCACCCCCCACTCTCCCCCACAGCATGCACTTTCACCTTGGTCATGAACAAATCATCCCTCACCGTCCAAGTATTACCCGATCCTAACCCCGAACCCAAACCCTCCTCTCCTCCCAAACCCTTCCACGCTGTTCCTAGGAACTGACTGTCATTAGCAACCTGGCCCACAGCTTCTTCCTTTTCTAAAGGTCTCTTCCTGCGAAAGGGAGCCAGGCTGCCCCCTGGGGATCCTACTTCCAGCCATCCTCTCAGCTAAAGCCTGTGCATCTCCTATTCCCCAAGAACCTCAAGGCCAGGGAGAGGAGCAAATGTCCACCTGGCTCCCCTTTGCAACTTCTCGGATGTTGGTCCTCCCTCATTCAAAAATCCTAGCTTTTTGGAAGCAAATCATCAAACTTTACCACCTCTGAAGTCCTCCCCGTCCCGCCTAGTCAGTGGAGTCACAGGTGGATGTCAATCCATGGGTTACTGCCTACCTCTCATCACAATCCTGTCACCAGCCCTAGAGTCACCTGACATCCTGACACTTGGCTCCCCGCCCTCCCTAATGAGATCTTTCCCTCCTCCTCCTCTCAATCACCTACTCACATCATCATACCCTAGACCTCGTCATTGCCAACAATTACACCCTTCTCTCCCAGGCCCTCGCCACTCTGTCCTTGTTTTTCTCCTACAGTGCTGCACACTTCTTCTCAGTAACCTTTACTGATTCTTCCTCAGCTCCCTGACCTCTAAAAACAGGAGGGCCCCTTAGATTTTTCAGCCTCTTCTCTCCTCTACACACATTCTCTCACAGATCTTACGCAGTCTCATGGCTTGGGATATCTTCCAAATTTTCACCTTCTGGATAAAAGATAACTGATTCAGAGTTCAGGATTTTGAATACCCAACTGCTTGTTCCACATGTCTGCTCACAAATCTAAGAGGAATCTCAACCCTGACATAGTCGAAATTAAATCTGATCTTCAACCACACTGGATTCCTTCACAGTGTTGGCCACCTGTGTAAATATCCATTCTATAATATCCTGTGTAAATATCCTTCAGTGCCTTAGGCCTCAATTCTGAGAGTCTCCTTTGATTCTTTTCTCTCTCACACACACAACGCACATCAACCCATGGGCAAACACTCTTTGTTCCATTTCTACAATGTATCCAGATTCTGACAACTTGTCATCTCTAGCACTACCACTCAAAACCACTACCATCCTTCCCTGAGATTACTGCAGTAGCTTCCCAGTTGTTCTCCTCCCTCTGTCCTTGCCCCTTTCTCTATCCTCTCAACACAGCAGGTACAGTGATCCTTTTAAGGGTAAGTCTCATCTCTGTGCCAAACCATCCAATGGCTTCCATCTTCCTCGAGATAAAAGTCAAACCTTTGCAATGACCTGCAAAGCCCTCCTCATTCTGGTATGAGGCTCCATGAGCTCTGACCCTCACCCCCACCGCCATCGTCCCTCTGACTTCCTCTCTACTCTTTTCCTCTCGGCCGCTTCATCCCAGCCACTGCCCTTCCTGATGCTCCCTCAGTCACCAGGGATGCTGTCACTTCAGAGTCCTCACTATCTGTTGTCATTCCACCTGGACTGCATTCCCCTGAGATACTGCTACGCGTTCTTCCCCTTCCTTCCATCCTTTGCTCAAATATCACCTTCACAGCAAAGCCTTCCATATCCTATTTTAACTGCAACTGCTGCTGCTGCTAAGTCGCTTCAGTCGTGTCCGACTCTGTGTGACCCCACAGACGGCCTCCTACCAGGCTCCCCCGTCCCTGGGATGCTCCAGGCAAGAACACTGGAGTGGGTTGCCATTTCCTTCTCCAATGCATGGAAGTGAAAAGTGAGAGAGAAGTCGCTAAGTTGTGTCTGACTCTTAGCGACCTCACGGACTGCAGCCCACCAGGCTTCTCCGCCCATGGGATTTTCCAGGCAAGAGGACTGCAAGGACCTCCCTAAATACTCCCTATTTTCCGTCTCTGCTTTATTTGCGTCCCTAGTGTTCATCATCATCTGACACATTATACAGTGAGGTTTAGTTGTCTATCTGCTTACTGTCAGTTTTCTGCCATAGCTTACATGTGTCATGGATACCTGTTCCATTCATCATGACATCCTCTGTCCCCAGAATAGTGCCTGACATATACTAGGATAGAATCACTCTGAAAACTCAAACAAAGCACCCCTTGATCACCACGTCCCATCCTTCCGACTCACTCCTTTGAGGCTGCCAGTCCACTGACCCAGCCATGTGTTCACCGTCCTCCACTTCCTCAAGTCCTCACAGACCCCATTACCTACCCTCAACTCCACGTTTCATTCCATTTTCAAACATTCTTAACTCCCTTTGCCTCATCCTCCTCTATTGTACTTTCCTGGTGAAACCCCGAGTCGTCTTAAACTCAACTAAGTGCTTGCTACATCCCTGTACCCAAGCAGCTGAATGTTACTAGAGGAGAGCCCACAACCCATGCTATTAGGAACCATTGCAAATTTATGACCAAAAATCTTCAACGAGCACTCAACACTATCTGACAACTAAACTCCCCTAGTACATTCATTAACCTACTCCCAAGATGACTATTATGCACTTTCTCTTCAATTCTCAAATCTCCAACAGCCCCTCCCACCCAACTCTCTGCTGAAAACCTTGTCATATATTTCACAGAGAAATATAGATGCAATCAGATGAAAATCATTTCAACATCCCACCTTTCATTCCACACACTTACCTATATCTGTAGTCACATGCCTTGGTCAATTTATGCTCTGGATCCCATCTTGCTTCTTCTTCTCTTGGACTCAGGTCCTAAAAGAATTTCTTTTTCCACACCCTCCTGAAGCCTGTCTCCCAGCCGTGTCCCTTTCTATGCCCTCTGACTCTGGTGCCTTGGCTCTGTGCCTTTTCTTCCAAATTCAGGAATTCTTCATCTCCTCTGCTCTACCTGAAAAACTCACATTTTTTTTTCAAGAGCAACTCACATTACCTCTTTCCTGAAGACATCTACAAATGTTAAGGGCAGGATTCTTTTTGTTCTCTTTTCTCTATATATAGCACTTCACATTTACCTCTGTTACGGCAACATGTTCATTGAAATTATTTCTGTAAACTTGATTATCATATTCAGTTTCCCACTCTATCCATTCCATACTCCAGTGAGCTCCCCCAAAGCACTTCCGATCTGCTCTGTTTCACGGGCTACCCTGTTGTGCTCTTATAGGTCAAGACATCTTAGAAAACTAGTTTTTAAAAAATATTTTACTTATTCATTTGGCCACGCTGGGTGTTAGTAGTGACACACAGGATCTTCGATCTTCATTGAGCCATGAGAACTCTTAGTTGCCGCATGTGGGATCTAGTTCCCTGACCAGGGATCGAACCTGGGCCCCTGCATTGGGAGCACAGAGCCTTAGCCACTGGACCACAGAGGAAGTCTCCCAAGAACTACATTTAACACTGGTCTTTTTGCAGCCCAGTGGGCATATGTCTGTGGGAGCTGGCAAGGAGGAAATGCTGAGTGACAGGCTTAGAGTCTCCCTTTCTCTCATGATGTATTTCTTATCCTTCTTTCCTTTTGTAAGTGATTACCTTGCCCCCAAGTACTTCCCACCCACCAGTCCTGCACATTCCCCAATACTAGGATCTACACAACTTATGCTAGAAATTAGGGTCTGAGATCTTCAGCATTCTTGTTGGTACTTCTGCCTTCCCACAACTAGTCCTGGAGAACCAGAATCTTGTTCTTGGTGTCCACAAGAGTGTCTAAGCACTGCCGTCACACCTAGCACCTAGGTGCTCAGTGACTGAATAAATGGTTTGTGATTTTCAATCTTTCAAAAGGCTTCTAGCTATTATTATTATAACATAATCAAATTGTTTTCTAACTCCCAACTTTAAAGTAAGTAGAAGGACTAGAGTGGTTTATACATGATCTTGGGATTTCTTGAAAACATCACACAGCATATATATTTCTCTAACCAGAATGGATTTAGATTATAAATATACACTTGTTATCCCCATTGTTGTGATATATGCATAATTGCTCTCCTCCAAGAATACTTAATCACAGTGGGTGAGGCTTTCAATAATATTACTTAATATATTAGGAATCTGACATCCATCAAAATAACATGGCACCACTTTATTTATGAGACCCTATTCAACTGCTGCAGAAATGATACCAGGTAGCAACAAGAAGGGGATATTCAACTTCTCATAGACCACTCCTCAAAACAGAAGCTTAATTTTACTCAGTATATATCATGTCTGGTATTAAATTGGTAACATTTTATCAGCGGGCCATACAGTACGAATCTAAGTTAAAAGATTCAATATATGCTACAGCTTGAGAAATACATACAGCGTTTGAATTCCCTTTATCTCATCAGAGTTAGGTTACAGAATCATATTAACCTTAGTTAAGTTCTCTGGAATGTGGTAAATCAACCCTTTTTTCTAGGACATTATCCAATACCGACAATACCCTAAATATATTATTATTTAAAATAAGACTTGAATGTTTTCTGCATTCACTTGGATGTGATGTAGGCACTACAGAAAAATTTGCTCTTGGGTGTGGTATAGTTTACATGATTAAATGCTCTGTTCATACTCATATGTCAATCTATTAGTGTGCTGTTAATTCAAATGTTACTATGATGTATCTTATCCCCATTAGCACATTCATCACAGGTGGATGTGAAACTTGGACAAAGGTGTATGTTCTCATTAATGATGAGCAGCCTATTCATCTTACTAGAATGTAATTAATGTTAGTTACAGTCCTTAATTTTTCACTGTTTGTCACGACACATATTTTAGCATTTCTCTTTTCCTTTATCAACCAGCTCCTTCTTATCACACAGTCAGTTCAACATGGTGTGTATTTAACCGAATCTGATGCTTCATTTTTCAAGTATTTTATACATGTATGTTTCTTAAGGTTGGTGGCAATTCCCACACGGGGAGACTCCATGTTGGCAAAAACAATATTACAGGAGTTATTCAGGCTTTCCTACTTTTTAATGTATAATGTTAATGTCTTGCTAAAGCCAATGTTTAAACTTCAGAAAGAGATTTTTCTTATAATCTGCACTATAGCATCAATCGAATAGAACTGATATGTTTTGGCAAAGAAACAGCATTTTCTAAAATACATGTATTAGACTGTATCACACAAATACATATGTATATTTACCATTCTCTCCACTAGAACCCTGTAAAATGTGATATGTGTATATGACAACTCATAACCCTCATAACCACCCTTTTGAGGTAGGTACTATTAGTATTCTTACTTCACAGCTGCTGAGAACTGGAAAGACAGCTAAGTTAAGCAACTTGTCCCAAACCACACAGCTAGTAAGTGACGGCCCAGGGATCCATGCCCAGGCAGCCTGGCTCCAGAGCTTATTCTCTTACTCTCTCGTCTCTGTGATTCCTGATGAACTTCATTTAATGATAGTACATTGAATATGCATGATATCTAGGCTAAGCTTCTAAATTTTGTTATATTTAAAGATCACTTTCATCATTTCACTTTAATATCACTCTAATGACATACACGTGCTGAGTGAAATATCTACACACTATTTGTGAACCTATAAACTTCAAACTCTTGGAGGTCAGTGAAGGCATATTAAACAACTCCCCATATCTAGACAAATACCTGTACATAATAAGTGTTCGTAAGTATTTCAGCAAATAAATGAATTTTTAAGTTTAGGGTTCAAAGAACAATGAGATAAACTTAGGCCTTGTACAGAATACAGTTTTGAGATTAGACTAATAGTGTCTATCAAAGGTTTTCAGAGGAGATTCAAGCGTTTAGCTGCGTCTCCTTTACTCCAAATAGCCAACTTTAAAATTCAGTCAAGCATTTGTATGTGTCTCAGAATCTAGTTATTTTATTGAAACAGGAAATGGAAAGACTCTTTCCATTTCTCTATTGCTTAACCCACAGCCTCAGGTTTGCAAAAACAGTATCTGTTTACTTTCCTACAACTAAACTAAATTTCCATCTCTAAAAAAGCCTCAGACCTTCATTTTGCTCTCTAATGGAGAATATTTCCAAATTTTGTAATCAAACCAGGGTTTGCCTAATTGATTCAGGGAAAATCAGGTCCTTTTAGGGTCTCCGTTTGTCCTGGAGGAGGGCTGTCTTCTCTGTTCCTAGGAGTAGGCAGCGTCACAGCATCAGGAGAAGCATTTGGTCCTTAGCCTGCATCTGCTCACCCCACCTTGGCATCTTCAGAACTGGATTATGCTGCCTGGTTCCCCGTTATTCTCATCTCCACGTGCTGGTATCTCCCAGGGTGGTAATACTCCCACCGGGCCTCCAGCCACACATCTGTATCTGTGACTGCCTCCTTACACCAGCCACAGGGACCCCAGCTCAGCCCACTCTTGGCATCACACCCACGCTGTGGTGGACCCACAGGGAAGTATTCACGGCTCCTGGGTCCTTTTGGGCCCAGCTACCCACACATTCCGCGGGAGTGAAAGTGTAACCATGGTCTGTGGGGCTCCACGGGCAGCTCTGGGCTGCACACTGTGGGCCCAGAGAGCGGGAGAGGCAGTATTCCTCAACTCTCAGACCCGTCACCTAGCTGAGGGCCTGTCACACGTGTGCACATGCATATACACTCACACAAACATCCCTGTATTCCCCCAAATATTTCCCATCTCATACCCTGATCTTGGCTAAGATTTTGAGCCCCAGCAGCCTTCCCCTACTTCCCTGGTGGCTCAGACAGTAAAGCGTCTGCCTGAAATGCGGGAGACCCAGGTTCAATCCCTGGGTTGGGAAGATCTCCTGGAGAAGGAAATGGAAACCCACTCCAGTATTCTTGCCTGGAAAATCCCATGGACAGAGGAGCCTGGTAGACAACAGTCCATGGGGTCGCGAAGAGTCAGACACGACTGAGCGACTTCACTTCACTATCCTTCCCCTGGGGCTTCCCAGGTGGTTCAGCAGTAAAGAATCCACCTGATCCCTGGGTGGGGAAGATCTCCTGGAGGAGGAAATGGCAACCCACTCCAGCATATCTGCCTGAGAAATCCTGTAGACAGAGGAGATTGACGGGTTATAGTCCATGGGGTTGCAAAGAGTCGAACCCGCCTGAGAGACTAACACAGTCATGGTATATGCATTTTAAATAAAGGGAGCTTTTTTTTTTTTTTTTAGTAAATTTCTTTATGATATAAAATATTTCAAAACAAACTCACATTTAGCTATTTTGTGTCTCCACATATCTAGCACCCCCAAATATAGTGAACTCAAGAGCACAAACAACACTCCTACACTGGAATAAAGATGACACACGCCTGTCCTATCTGCCCACCAGCTACGTAATCCCACACACCAATATAATCACAGATTCCCATGAGTTCATGAGATGAATCGAAGACCACCACAGAAAAGGTTGTCTGCTTTGCTGTGTGTGGACTTTACTTTCCCTTCCCCAATTGAGTTCAAAGGAAATTTCTTACTAGAAAATTATTCACAGCAAATCAATAAAGGCAGTCTTTGTGTTTGTATTTTGGAAATATCCTATTTATACCCCAAGAAGCTGAAAAGTAGAAAATATTTTCATTGCTCTTTTAAGTAGGAGAGGCAACTATTGGTTGAATCACCTTTCCAACCTCAGGTCAGGAAAGTGACAAGTAAAAACATCCATCTCTTTAATACCAGAGTATGTCTTTGAATTTATCCCCACTCTGACGCACAGAATGAAGTGGTGAGCCAGCCTGTCCCTGCCAACCTGCAAACCAGCCCAAGGTGTGATACCACCGATTCTTGTTTAATTCATCCCCACCTGGAGGTTAACTGGACCAGTGGTGGCAACCTGAGACCTTGCGTGCAGCAGACCCCCAACCTCTGGACAGCAGTGCCCTGACAGGAAGCAGTGGTCCTTTCTCTGGTTTCCCACCTTTCCCAGTATCAGCATCTGTGGCGGTGGTGGTCTTCCCAGGCTGCTGCCAGGCAGATTGAGGGGAATCAGTCTCTCTGCGTGGAGCTTTAAACGGGTGTGTCTGCTACACAGCAAACCCCTTCTTTCCTTGTCCCAGAAGAGGCTTCCCTATAGGAATGAGGCTCCAGGCTTTGTGCAATCAAAAGCCTTTGATTAAATCGGGCCCAGTCCTTCTACTTGCCATGGTATTGTGTGACCTGGGAAAGCAGCAGGGCTACAAAACAGCCCAATCTGTCACTAGGTGGGCTGACAAAGCAGGGCTAAACGCATAGTGGATTTCAAGCTACGTTACATCTCCAAGTTGCAAAGCGAGCCATCAAGCAAGGCAGAAAAGCATAGCCGTAGGTGAATATTTCTCACAGACAGAGGCCACTCTGCCTCTGAGAGGGCTGTTGTCCTTCCCACTGGGAGTTTTTAAGCCACTTAGGGACAGCGACCATTTGGACATAAAATTGTTCACGTTTCTAAACGATTCTTTTTTTTTTAAAGAAAGAAAGAAAAGAAAAAGGTCCCAGGAAAGATGCTGCTTTTCTGACAACTAACCCATAAAACACACACAGGGTCACACAAAAAGAGGCCAGTTTGTAAGAATTAACTTAAACAGATATTTGCTTACTCTGCTCTTTACCTGCTGTTGGTTTCTTCCTTAGGCTTTGTTTTTCTCTACCTGTGTGTCTTCCCTCAGCCCCTAGGCCTTCGAGACAGGACGCAGGAGAGCTCTGGCTCCCACCTTCCCTTATTGGCTTCAACATAGCAACCTCCTGGGAGCCAGGATGAGATCTGTGGGCACCCTGGGTAGTCATCTGCATGGGAGCTTGGCTGTCTGCTGTGTTCCGACTCAGTGCGACCCCATGGACTGTAGCCCACCAGGCTCCTCTGTCCATGGGATTCTTCTAGGCAAGAATACTGGAGTGGGCTGCCATATCTCCCTGCAGGGGAACCTCCTGATCCAGAGATCGAACCTGCATCTTCTTCAGGTCTCCTGCATTGGCAGGCAGATTCTTTACCACTGAGCCAGCTGGGAAATCCAGGCAATTATTTGGGAAGACTTTAAATAAGTATCCTTTAAGAAATCTTCGGAGAAGGCAATGGCATCCCACTCCAGTACTCTTGCCTGGAAAATCCCATGGGCAGAGGAGCCTGGTGGGCTGCAGTCCATGGGGTCGCTAAGAGTCGGACACGACTGAGCGACTTCACTTTCACTTTTCACTTTCATGCATTGGAGAAGGAAATGGCAACCCACTCCAGTGTTCTTGCCTGGAGAATCCCAGGGACGGGGGAGCCTGGTGGGCTGCCGTCTGTGGGGTCACACAGAGTCAGACACGACTGAAGCAACTTAGCGGCAGCAGCAGCAGCAAGAAATCTTCAGCATTCATTTAGTGGGAAAGAAGATGAGCTCCAAGCAGGTGATGTGCTTAAGAGAACACAACTGACAGCCCCTGAGTAAAGCCGCAGCCTGAGGCCCCCCTCCTCAGGGGCACTGTGACCACCGGTTGTTGCTCCAGCACATTCCTCACATGGGAGATCTCTCCAGCCTTTCCTCCACTTGAAGGGGATAGGACAGAAACGGATTCCTTCTCCCAGAACAGTACCCTAATTTCAATGTTCTCTATCCTCTCCCATCTCCATTACGTGTAAAAAGCCCTTATTAGCTGGTACCTCCAGCAAGCCCTGCCTGGCTCAAGCCTGACTCCAGTTCCCAGGATCCACACAATCTTATCTCTGAGTTCAGTGAGGTTTGACCCAAGACATGGATTTCATGACAAAACACTGAGGACTCTGAGCAGCAGCTACTGAAGAGCAGGTGAGCAGAGTAAATAAGGATCCAATGAAAGGGGATAAGCAGCGCAAAAAGCCACTGTCTACACCTGCCCCTTGCTGAAGGCTGGGATCAGCCTTGCAGCCACTAAGAGGGTTCCAAGGTGACCAAGCACACATCACTAGATGAGCCTGGTCTTTGTAACAGATGAAGGACTGACATTTGTTTGAGTTCCAGTTTCATCATTTCTTCAACACATTGATGCTAGATTTCCTTTAAAAAATAAAAAAAAAAAGGATGTTAAGGAAAGCTATAAATTCAAGAAGGATAACAGGGCATTGTTATTGACATGGGGCGTGTCTGAGGGGACATTTGCAGTAAAAATGAGTTTCTAACACATTCCCACATAGGCAGCTGCTCAGCGTCACTAACCACTGGTTAATTCATTAATATTATTCAGTGAAAAACACTTCTTCCATTCCATTTGTTAATAAATCTGTTTCCATTCTCATGGAAATCGGCCCCTTTCAAGTTCATTTAAGAAGAACGTTTCATAACTTTCTAGTAGAGGAAGTATTTTTATTTAAATACTTGCAACAACTAAATTGAGAACTTATATCTTTCATCTTTAAAGATATTTTTCTTTTTTTATTTTTTTTAACTTTATTTTGCTTGACAACACTGTATTGGTTTTGCCATACATTGACATGTATTGATTGATGTTAGTCACTCGGTCGTGTCTGACTCTCTGCGACCCCATGGACTGTATGTAGCCTGCTAGGTTCCTCTACCCATGGGATTCTCCAGGCAAGAGTACTAGAGTGGGTTGCCATATATCTTTCATCTTTAAAGATATTTTTCTTATGATTCTTAAATGCTTTGTGGTTAGAAAAGACTGAGAAACTATGGCACAGAGAATTAAATACAATGGAAATCGATTTCAATAACACTGACCTCGTTAGTATTATTTACTGTGAATCAATTAAAACAGAGGAGTTTATTTTTAAGTTTTAAAATTTATAAGGATATCATCTGCCTCAGAAAGAGAGAAATAAGCACCTGAAATTAATAACATCAGTAAAAGAACGTGCACTGCAAAACTTTTAATTTTATGCAACTATTATTGAGTCTTTCCTAGCAAAAATACACAAATAGTCCCCAAAGGTAGAAACACTTAACTTATAGTGTGAAACACTTTTAAGAGAAGTATTTGCTCGAGTGTTTTTGCGGCATCCTACCGCTCCTGTAATGTTATATTTAGGAACCACAGGTTCTATGGAATTGTGTTATTTCTACCTTGTACTTTTCGTTCATTTTAAAACCAAACAGAAGAGGCAACATTTGTGTATGCCTGAGACCTGAAGTGGTTGATGTTAGTCGCTCAGTCGTGTCTGACTCTCTGCGACCCCATGGACTGGGGTCCTGCTAGGTTCCTGCGTATGTAGCCTGCTAGGTTCCTCTACCCATGGGATTCTCCAGGCAAGAGTACTGGAGTGGGTTGCCATTCCCTTCTCCAGGTCTGAAGTGGCTGGGTCTCTTTTTATTTTTTGAAATGGAAGAAGCATATTCCCCACTCTACCCCCAGCAGTTTCTAAGGTACTTCGATGTACAGTAGTAACTCATTTCATGATTACTCATTATTCATGATTGTGCTCATTTTGTATCTATTCAAAGTAGATCAGAAAGGAAACAGAAATAGGACCCTACATTCAGCAAGAGGCATTGCATATGGCAGCCTGGAGTGGTTGAGGGAGGAGGCATTCAGGAAGCTGAACCCAGGTTAGACCCAAGCCTTGGTGGAGTCTGAACAGGGATCACTTTCAGAATGCCTTCGCATCAGTCAAACTGGCTTCTAGAAACACTTGTACATAATAATGAGAAAATGTTAATAATGATTTTTTTTTGGAGTAGCATAGTAGAGCCAAGCCCTCAAAAAGAGGAAGTTTTCATTGGTAAAGCATTTCATTTAAACATTGAAATCTGGTGTAATGTGAAGTATGAAATAAGTTTTGAAAGGAAGCTGATGATTAAGAAGAAATGCAGTGGGCATTTAATAAGTGGAGGAACCGCAAGATAATTAACTGGCATGCATAAAGATTCATGCTTTATACCAAAATTTTAATTTTGCACATAAATGTGCCTGATGTAGGCAGCATTTAATCACCTAGCTGACAGGAGTAACTACTTTCATTTAACCTTGACTGAAGATCATGAATTCTAACAGGTTTAATTGGATACATCATTTAACAGAATGAACAGAGCAAATTTTTCTCAATTCATAGGTTCTGATTGACATGCACCAGCAATAAGGCGTTGCACAATTACAGCTGCTCTGCATTCCTGCCCTGGGCAGCAATTGCCATAGTGACGTGACACCATTGGATCACTGGGGCACGGGAACTATGCTGAATCTCCCCTTGTTTTGAAAAGGGCAATGCTTTAAAAAAAAAAAAAAAAAGAAAGGAAGAAGGAAGGAAGGATAAAAAGAGAAGGAAGCTGGAGAAAAGGGATTTGGACACTGAAAAAAAATTCGTATTAACCACTTTGATATGCACATCCTGTAAGAGAGGGGTATATGTCTTATTATCAGCCATATGGGAAATGCAGGAAGAATGATACTATCTTTCCTCTGTTTAGCACTTCTTGTCAGAGTGTTGGGAAAGACTATAGTCAAACAAAAGAGGACCTAAAAGAAAATCATGCCGGCTGGAAGTCTCCAGCCCTTCTAAAGGAAACGAAATGACATGACCCCTTGATGCTGCTCTGGGAAGGATGGGCACCCAGCTTCATGCATCCAGTCTAACTTGCATTAGGGAAGTCAGACCCTGGGGTGGAAAGAGTGGTTCACAGCTTCACTAACAAAAACCCAAATGCATCCTCAAAAAAGAGTTTCTACAATAAAAGGATAAATCTTTTCCTACTGATAAAATGAATAACGTCAAATCTGAAGAAACCACCCAGGTGGCTGAATTCAATATTCCTTGCGCTCAGTCTCCTGCATTGGCAGGCGGGTCCTTTATCGCTAGCATCACCTGGGAAGCCAAGCTCCTATATTCCTTGGCTAATCTCAAATACCTCAGTTACCTTTGTAAATATTCTAGAGAGAACCAAAAGATCTATACCTCAAGAAACACTGTGCAAAGTCCACTAGTTTACAAAAATAAAAATTAAAAGCACTAAATTTGGACTTCCCTGGTGGTCCAGTGCTTAAGAATCTGCCTGCCAATGCAGGGGATATGGGTTCTACCCCTGCTCCGGCAAGGAGCAACTAGACAGTAGGAGCAACTAGACAGTAGGCGTCACTAGCTGCGACTAGAGAAAGCTAGCGCACAGCAACAATGACCCCTAGCGCTGCCTAAAAATAAATAAATACATTTCTTAAAGGTTCTAAATCTAAGAAACCTTCCTCTACAGATCCAACATCAATAGTTTTCTTAATATTGTTCCTTTGTTCTCCATCCATTACTCTTGTTCAGCACACCTATTCAATAGTCAGAACACCTCCACTCCTCCAGGCCTGATGAGTGGCCCTCTGTCCCTGCCCACCACTGTGTGTTTAACACGGATCTGCTCATTGGTTGCCCCTTCACCTGTTACCTCCTTCTTGTGTGTCCCCTTCTCCAACACCACCTAAATCATGGCTTCTTGAAGACAGACACTACATCTTTCATCTCCGCATCCCCAGTTCCTGGCATAGCACCTAGTGGCTAACCCTGTACGGCGATAATTATCCAATGAACGAGAGAACTAGGAACTGCGAAGAATCAGAATGCTCCTGCTTCTCTGCTGTCTTTTTCTCCCCCTCATCTAGTCTACCTTCCTCATTACTTTCTGCCTTCCCCTCTCTTTCCTAAGCTCTGCAGGAGACGTTCATTCAGCAAAGGCTGACTGTGTATCAGCTACACGCCGGGCCATGCGCTGGTGCTGGGACCTCCGAGATGAATCAGGCCAGAATCCCCTCCTGTCTCCTTGGGGAGATGGATGAGAAATATATAATTATAAGACAATATTATTTCTATTGTACTATGAGCAACAAGGCTGTGCCAACTTAGAGGAGGGTGGAGGCGTGACTGGTGACTGCTTTTGCCTGGGGTTCAGAGAAAGCTTTTGCAAAGAAGGTGACATATTCAAATGAGGAACAAATTTGGAAGATTAGGCAGAGAGAACAGCAAGGACACAGCTCAGGGTGTGGCAGGAATGGGAGTTACCTCTGTGGGGCAGGGCAGAGGTCAGGGTAGGAGGGAGGAGGAGGGCACTTTGAGAAGCGGGCAGGAGTCTGCAGCCTGGCTGGAAGGCTCAGCGCGATGTGCCAAGGGGTCTGGATTTTGTCCTAGAGGTGACGGGAGTAGTAACAAATTGCCTTTAGTGGGGAATCACTCAGGGTTTTAGAGATGTAACTCTGGGAAGTGGTATATCTGAGTAGGAAAAAAACCCCAAAAATACTCAGTCTGGCTGGTTTGGGTTCCTTTCATAGAAGTCCCTTCTCTCTCCTGCCCCTTCCCCTCTCTTCAAGCATCCCCACCTTCTTTCTTTCCTTGCCTTTCTTTTTTCCATTTCCCACCCGTTCTGGTCCCTCCAGCAGGAACTCAAATGATCCTCCAAAGAACAGTTGAACCATAAATCCTTGAAATTTGGTAACAGTCCATAAAGGGTATTAATCTCAAGCTTGTGTGGTTGCTTTGATTGGACTTTCTCTGGCCTTCTCAGGGTGACTGAAGAGAGGGCCGCAGGGAAGGGTCTCGGGAGGAAGAATTTAGGTTAGAGAACAGGAAAGGACCTGAAGAGACATCCTGGGCCTGCTTTTTCCCAAGGGCCATGCAGCTGTGAGGCCGCTGTGGGGACCCCTCTCCCCTCACCCCCAGCTCTGGGTCCCTGACGCAGCACGTGGGCTAAAGACAGAGCCCACCCCCCATCTCTGCAGGCCTTCCTCCTGACCCAGAACATCAGGACTCTGCTCTCCCATGCACCCATCACTCCCCACCTGACAGTGAGGCACGAGGACCCTGCCATCTCAACCCATCCCTCAGCAGGGCGCCCACTGCAGCCACTTCCAGGAGGACTGAGGGACGACACGCCCACAGGCCCATGAATAAAGGGGAAATTCGAGTCAAAGCCTGGGCCAAGCTCTGCCCCCCTCCCTCCCCAGAAACAATTGGCCTGAGCTTCCCACTCCCTCAGGCCCCGCAGTAGCTGTAGTTGGCTATAAATTCCCTTCTTTTATTTGCCTTCGTTTGCATATCAACCCGCCTCTCTCACTAAATTGCCAGCCGGGGAGGTCAGGGGCCATACCTTATTCATCTTGGCACCACCCTTCCCCTTCAAGTTCATAGCACAGTGTTTGGCACTTGGCAGCTCTTACGGGCTGAGTTGTGTGCTCCCCAAATTCATTTGTAGAGGTGCTAACTCAGCACCTCAGAATGTGACTGAATTTGGAGATAGGGTCTTTGCAGAGTTAATCAGGTTAAAAGGAGGACACCAAATATACTGCTGTCCTTATGAAAAGGGGAGATTTGAAAACATTCACACAGAATGGCACGTGAAGATGAAAGCAGGCATGGGGGGAGGCGTCTATAAGCCAACGCGCCCCAAAGGTGGCCAACAGACCTCTAAAGCTAGGAGACGGGCATGAGACTCCTCTCCCTGCCTTCAGATGAAACCAACCTGCCAGCAGCTTGAGTTTGGACTTCTAACCTGGAGAGCTGCCAGACAATAAATGGCTGCTGTTTAGGCCACCCAGTCTCTGGAACTTTGTTGTAGCCCTAGCAAACTAATCCAGTAGCCATTTATGTCTAATAAATGATTGATCGGAGGATTCTAGAAACTAGAGGCTAATGTCTTCTTAAAGGAAGCGTGCCACTTGCCATCTGTGTTATCATTAACGCGAATGGATATCCTAAGACATGAGGCAGGACTGCAGTATCTGGTCTTTCCTCCTAGTCCAGTGTAATGGTCTACATTGGTTTTGCAGGTGGGCAACCATGAGCCAGCCGTCTGGAAAGAAGAAAGGGAAGAAGAAAATTCAGAAGGTTGGAGGGGAGTTGTTTTGTGGGCTTGAGGAATTTTAAGTGGTGACTAGATCAGGACAAGTCTGAGAAAGGATTCCATGAGCCCAAGAAGTACCAACTGAGGTTCTTCCCTAAGGTTCTATGAACTATTCTTTCTCATTCCCTGTCAAGCTCTTGGCCTTATTTTTACTAAGTAGAAAACAGATTCGTAATAGTAACGGGGAGTCATATCAAAGGAATCATGCGATTCTTATATAAGTTATATAACCGAAGAGAGTTTTCGTGGTTGTATCCAGTTACTTCCAGTGCTAACATTTTTTTTCATAAAACTATCGTGAACAAAATTTTACACATTTGTCATGAGCTTTATCCTTTGCCACTACAAATGCCTTCCCAAAGTACTGTGGAGAGCATCAGCCGTCTCCCTGTCTTTATGGAGGTTCTTTCAGTGAGTGGGTGATTCCTTGAAAGAGATCAGCAAATCAAACACACACACACACACACACACACACACACACACAGATAGTTCTTTTGCTACTTGAGCCATGATTCTTTTCGGAGGTTGCCTTTTCTTCTCCAATCTCCCTCCTCTCACAATCTGCCTCTTGCAAAGAACCGGTCAAGTCTCTTGCACACTATATATTCACAACCTTGTTTTTCTGCTTTTCCTCCCTGAGCTCCACCTACCCCAGCAGCCAGCTCCCTGGGAACCCCCCGCTCCCCATCTCCCCATCTCCATTACATCCTCAGCTGGAAATTCTGCTCTTCTCTGCACTCCCCCAGCTTCCCCGGTACGGGGGCTCCCTCCCCCTGAGCTGTTGATTCCTCACAGCTCTTCAAATCCCACCTTAAAAGCTTCCCCCGGGTTTTATCTTGCCATAGGCTTTCATTGCAAAGTGTTTTGGGACACGTTGTATTAAGTGTGTTATTGGCACTAATGGTAAACGCGAATCAAGTGTATTAAATCTTCATGAATTCAGGTAATTTGTCTGGAAAATGGCATTCTCCATTTCCCTCTAGGATTTTGAATTTGTGTGTGTGTGTGTCTTATTTTTCCCCCTTGGTGCTGTTTTGAACAAACAACAAAAATTGCACAAACCGCCGAATATCCTTTTCTTCCATTTTCCCCACTGCACCTTCTCATTGTGTGAATTGGCACTGCCTCCCATCCGAGGGTGTGTTTACTTCTGCAGCACACTGTATAATTTAACTTTCTGCAATATAAAATAAGTCTGTGGTGATCTTTTTCCTTGTTCTGACAATGTCCAAAGTTGTCTCTTACTGTTTTTATTTAAAGGAACTAGACACAAACCTGGCTGCCTTAACCATGGCCTCTGCAAGGGCTACAGCTGAGAAAATCCGCTGTCAGGAAGAAGTGAATAGAACTAACAAGACTATTGAGCTGGCCAACAGATTAGTGAAAGGTCTGGAGGTGAGGTCCTACAGGGCAGACTAATGAAGCAGGCTACAGAAAGCACTTCTTTGTTATACACTACTGATCTGGCAATAACAGCAGCACTTAGCAAAGAGCCTGATGAGCTGAAAAAATTATGTCATTATCATTCATTTTTTTCATAATAGAAACATGTTTTTGACCTTTACATTTTCTTACATTTTACCACGCTGTGGCCTGGATTTACTGTAAGGTTACCTAGTGACTAGCGTATTCATGGAGCCTGACAGGAAAGGAAACAGTCACTCTTGCTTGAGTATTGACAAATAAAGTTGATGCGGTAAAAAGGCAAAGACTTTATTTGGAGCAATTAGACAAGGCTAATGACAGAGCCTGAGGTTGGTTTACCAAGAAGTGCAAGGCAATTGGTCCGACTTAGTTAAGGCACATGATAATGCCCTAATTATCTAAGATGCGCCCTGGATATTATAGAGGAGACAAAGAATGAAGGGTGGCAAACCATGGATTATCCGAAATAATCCACATTGTTAAGGGTTGGCTCCCGAGAAAGTCTGGTCACTGGCAGCTTTCTCATTTGCCATTCATCTATTGTTAATTTAATCTTTTGTATATATTCAAATTTTTTTCCCTGGGTTAACATTTGTTGGGAGAATGTCTCTTCTGGTTCCCCGCCATCAGAGGAGGCATGTTTTTCCAACCAGCAGCTTTCCGTGCGTTTCTTTTATTCTGGTAACTGGACTTGTAGAGGGCCAAGAAAGCATCAACCCACTGCTAATTAAACAGATTCATCCAACCCGGATATTGTTACGAGAATTTAAAGTATAAATTGATGAGTGCTGGTTTAGTACCATTTGAAGTAAAAATTGAAAGGCTTTATGGGCTGAGAAGAAAAAGTCTCAGTGTCTCAGATGAAAGCCGGGAAATCTAATGAATTTAAATGTATCCCACCAGGGTAGCCATATTTCTTCTCACTGTGAGACACCGATGTCTCTCAAATTAATGGAAGTAAATTACTATCTTAATCTGACAAATTTATCACTGTTTTATCAAATCAGTTTGCCAGCTCCCAAACAGATCAGGGAAATAGCAGAGGAGTAGCAGTGAATTTCTTTCTTTCCAAAGAGTAGTGTGAACCCCATACTCTGAAAGACCATCCATGCCTCAGCCTTACTGACTTACTTTCACCCCGCTTGATAGAGCTCAGAGAAATAAGTATATCCTAAGCACAGAGAGCACTGGATCTCCCAGTGTTTTCCATGTCTTTTGCACCACGCTTTCTGGCATGATGACTCTGTGGCCTCCAGAGAGCATGTACCAGGACTGGAATGCAGGCCACCCGGAAGAAGACCCACCTCCCCTCAGCAGCCTTGACATTGTTCTGGCTCCTTTGCAAGCCAGGCCTGCATCCCACCTGCTGAGACACCAGCTTGCCGTGAGCAACCAGTCAGCAGGTAAATTCTACCGCCCCCTGGTAGAAATACTCCCTGTGTGGACACCAAAGCTTCTTTGTTGAAATACATGTGCTGCTTATTTTGAGGCATTTAACAGCAAATGAAAGCGCTGGAGACTGCGTCTCTCTCTTTCTCTCTCTCTCTCTCTTTAGTCGCAAAATTGTGTCCGACTCTTGAAACCCCATGGACTGTCAAGCTCCTCTGTCCTACAGAAAGGCATGCCCTTCTGTACTGACTTCCATGATGACAGGCACCACCACGTAAGTGCCACAAAAACACCGCCACCTCCACTTCTCGGGCACGTTGAGCAATCAAGACTTATTTCCCCAAAGCGTGTCTTTCTTCAGCTGTGTGCTCCCAGCACTTAAAAATGGTTTGATATTAATCAACTGAATATTATCATCCCAGAGATGGAGTTTGCTTAAAATTGTTTGCTTCCTCTTCTTCGCCTGTTTCTATTTTTGTGCTCTTTCATATTTTCTTTCCTTCTAGTTTTCCTTCCTCTCTTCATTACTCTCTCCTTTCTGCCTCTTTTAAAAAATTTTTTTATTTCAGCTTTATTGAGGTGTAATTGATAAATCCAATTGTAAGATATTTAAAGCATACATTGCCATGATTTAATATACATGTACATCGTGAGGAATTTGCCCCAAGTTAATTAACACATCAATCACTTCAATTATCTTTTCTTTGCTTTAAATGTTCTTTTTGGAGAACATTTAAGTTCTATTCATATCTTAGCAAATTTCAGTTATGCAATACAGTGTTCTCAACTATGGTTACCACGTTTTCCATTATATCCTCAGACCTTATTTATCCTGTGGCTCTAAGTCTGTATCCTTTTACCAATCTCTCCATATTCCTCCACCCCACTTCCCTGCCAGCACTTCTCTGCTCACTGTTTCTATGAGTTTTAAGTCTTTTTTTTTTTTTTTGATTCCACTTATAATGGAAGTATTTGTCTTCTTCTGTTTGGCTTATTTCCCTTAGCATGATACTCTCAAGGTCCATCCATGTTGTCACAAATAGCAGGATGGATTTCTTTCTTCCTAATGAATGAATAATATCATATGTACAATATATTGTTATTATATTATAATTATAAATTAATATTAGAATTATATTATATTTTAATTGTTAACATTATAATTATATTGTAATATATTGTTATAGATATTATATATATATTTCATATCTTCTTTATCTATTCCTCCATTGACAGACAGACAGGCTATTTCCATGTCTTGGCTATTGTAAATAATACTGCAATGAACATTCTAGTACAGATATCCCTTCAATGTTCTGTTTTCATTTCCTTTGGATATATACCTAGAAGTGGGATTGCTAGGTCATATGGTTTTACTTAGACATAAGAACCACAGGTTCAATTCCTGGGTTAGGAAGATCTCTTGGAGGAGTACATGGCAACCCACTCCAGTATTCTTGCTTGGAGAAGTCCATGAACAGAGGAGCCTGGAGGGCTACAATCCATAGGGTCGCAAAGAGTTGGATACAACCGAAGGGACTTAGCATGCACACACACATGGTTTTACTCTTTTTAATTTTTTTGAGAAACTTCTATAGCATTTTCCATAATGGCTTTACCTTGCCTCTTTTATTAAATCTTCCTGATTTCTTGTTCTCTTTCTTTCCTTCCTTTTTCCCTCCCTTTCTTCCTTCCTTCTTGATTTCATGTTTTTTCTTTCTGCCTTTTTTTTTTTTTGTCTGAGCCACAAGGCATGTAGGATCTTAATTTTCAGACCCATACCCTCTGCAGTGGAAGAACAGAGTCTGAGCCACTCGACAGTCTCTTTTTTCTTTCTAGGTATTTTTTTTTCCCATTGTATTTTTCTGACTGAATACCAGAAATCTAATTATTACTGATTTTTTTTTAAAAGTAATCCTTTTTAAAAAGTAGCCTGTTAAATTTCTGTCTCTTCTTTGTAAACCATAAAAATGATTGGTTCCAATAGGTTTTGTGTTTACGGTTTGAAATATATGTTTGGAGTAATCAGAGTCTTCATTTCTAAGTTCTGAGCATTTCTTTCTCTTTGGCCCTGGTACTAATAGCCACTTCATTACCATTTTAAGTAAGTCTTTGGTATCACTCATTATTAAATGCTGTTATAAAAATTGTTTTATCCAAGAATATTTCATTATCATCATGAAATTCACTTAATTAGCATGTTTTTAAAATTAGACCACATTAAAAATGAAATGCAGTAAGTTTACCAGTACTTAATGCTTTAAGACATACTGTTATCTTTCTGAAGGGAAATTTCAGAGCGTGCATCAAAAATATGAAGAATGGATACACTTTTTGACTCAGAAATCCCATTGCTAGGATTTCATCCTAAGGAATTGACTCCTAGAATATTTATTGCAACACTGTTTGTAATCAATATAGGTTAGAAATAACCTCAGTCCCCAAAATGGGTATTGCCTAAATAAGTTATGAGTCACCCATAATACAAAATATCACATATCCATTAAAAATTATGTTGCAGAAGACTATTTTTATCACATGGGAAAATGTTTCTAGTATGTTAAGCAAGCCAAGCAAGTTACAAAATGAGGTATATGTTGTGGTCTCAGCTTGGCAATATATTGCCTCTCAGCTCCAAACCCGCTTTCATTACATCTGCCTTAATGGGCTGGACCCTTCAAACATTTTTCCTTTGCAGTGAGCTCCACACTAGGTTTGTTACTAGAGGGAGCAGAAGAGACAATGTAGGAAGAAGCTTCCCCTCCTGGTTCAGAAGCTTCCCTTTGTTTCTACTCTTGCTCCCACCCACCCAGAGTATGCAGTCCCTCTGAAAGCACTCGCCCCTCCCCAGCCAGCGACCACTTGCAGCGGCACTCCCAGTGAGACCACCATCACCCTACCCCGCCAGTAAGGCGACTCTCACTACCCCGACTGCCTCTGAGCGCCTGCCCTGAAGAGGTGTGTCTTCTGCCTGCAGGCGGGGCGGCTGTGGACCAGTCCTGGCTCAGGCAGCCCAGAGAACGCCCCCAACCAGTGAGGCTGCAGACATGTCCTCCTTTCCAGCCAGATGGCCATCTGTCTTGGCAAGAGGGCTCCCTTTGAAGTTGTGCCTCTCTGGGATCTCTTTCTCAGCCCTAGGGTATTCTTCAGACTTTTCTATTCACCTTCTTAATTATGCCTATGTCATAGTAGTCCTTTATAGTAAATTTTCTCTGTTCAGATTACTATGTGGTCCTGACTAACACATATGGTTATGTATAGGGAAAGAGAAAAAAAGACTGAGATAAAAAGTCAAAAATTTAACAGTGGTTGACTCTGGGTGGTGTGATTATGTCTTTTTATTTTGGTCTTTGAGAGTCACAATATTTTCCAAAATATTTTATAAGGAGATTTTTTGTTTTATTTATTTCAGAGTCTATGTCTAAGATTTATTATTATGCTAGCAAAATTGAGCCCTCAGTACAAGTTTATGCTCTTGCTGCAAAATTCAGACTTAAGAGCAAAATGATCATATTAAGTGCTTATTAAATCAGCAGACTGAAAGGAGCTGGCCTGATAGTGGGGCCGCACAAGGTCCTACAGTTTCTCCTAAGAACCAGCTTCCCTATAGTGACCACCATCAACTCCCTCAACTCTGGAGATCCACCACTCTGGTTTTCAAGCCACTCCGATGCAACGGTGTTAAGAATTGTTTTCGTAAATGGTAAGATGGTTTTTAAAAAAAAACACTGTAGCAATCTTGAAAAATACATCAGGCAATATCTGCAGCCTTCTGTTATTTAGAGATATATGTCTATACATACAGCAAATTGGCCTGTTACTGTTTCTGCAGAACCACCACTAAACTTCAGTGCAGGAAGTGTTCTGTGGCTGGCAGAATTCTAAGATGGTTTCCCAAGTTTCCCAGCCCTTGACACCCACACTCCTTTCCCCAGTTATTCTGTCAAACTCTGCAACAAGAGGATTTTGCAGATGTAATTAAGGTCCCAACCTAGTTGACCTTAAAATAGGGAGATTATCCCAATGGGCCTGACCTAATTATATGAGCCCTTTAAAGAAAGAGGATTTTCTCTGACTAGTTGCAAAAAAAACAAGAAAGTAAGAGATTAGAAGACCAAGGGGGCCTCAACATGGAAACGTTCTCCACTGCTGATTTTGATGATGAAGGGGGCCAAGTGACAGGGAGTAAAGGCAGTCTCCAGAGGCTGAAAGCAGCCCCCAGCTGATGGCTGGAAAAGAAACAAGGTCCACAATTCTAGAGCCCCCCAAAATGGGATTCTGTCAACAACCTAGACAAGCCAGGAAGCACATTCTTCCCCAGAAGATCCAAATGAAAATAAAGACACTAGATATGGAATTAAGAAAAACGGTGCTGATGAACCTATTTGCAAGGCAGGAATAGAGATGACTCAGACATAGAGAACAAACTTGTGAAGGCAGCAGGGGAAAGGAGAGAGCTGGATGAATTGAGACAGTAGTATGGAAACATATATATTACCATAGGTGAAATAGATGGCTAGTGGGAAGTTGCTGTATAATACAGGAAGCTCAACCCAGTGCTTTGTGCTGACCTAGAGGGGTGGGATGGGGGGTGGAGGTGGAAGGGAGCATTAAGAGGGAGGGGATATATGTATACTTATAACTGACTCAGGTTGTTGTACAGCAGAAACCAACACAACATTGTAAAGCAATTATCTTCCAATTAAAAATACATTTTAAAAAAAGAGAAAGAAACTAAGAAAGCAAACTGACAGGATCCCACTGGCCATGCCTATTCTTAGGGATCCAACAATACAGAAGAAAACATGCCTTCAAGTCACTACAGAGTCCTTGAAACTACGAGATAAACCGATGTGGCTAACTTTGTGGAAAGGCATGTCCACATGCCCACATCAGCAGAGTCTGATCATGGATACACACTCTGGATCAGAAGCCATGAGTTCATTGTTGGAGACTCTGGATCTGCCCTTCTTTATTCAAAATCCCTGGGCATTTGATCAGAATGAGGGACTTCCTGGTAGGCAAAGACTCGGGAAAGGACTACTTTTTGTCTTGGTTACTGTTTTGAAGATAAACACTGGATGTATTGCCTTATTCCTGGATCCCTGATGGATAATCGGTGACGCTATCTCACTGGCTCCTTTGCTGGCAACACCAAGGCAACACAAGGTCTGCAGCATTATTGGTTAGAAGGAAGCTTTTGGAGATGAGGTCTAGAAAAAGAAGTTCTCTCTTATTCAGCAACAGATTTGTGGTTTCTAACACTTTTTTACACCTGCTATTAACTCCCTCCCCCTTCTCATTTAGCCCTTGTTTTCCTAATATGATCTCTCTAATTTGATTACTTTATGCTTTTAGTTTTGGTTTTCTCTGTAGCCATTTTTTCCCACTCTCCTTCTTATTTTTTGGCCATTTACCCAAAAGTAAGAGAAAAGAGGCATACATTTTACCAGAAATGGTAAATAATTTGGCCCATGTGTGTGCACTCAGTTGCTTCAATCATGTCCGACTCTGTGTGACCCTATGGACTGTAGCCTGCCAGGCTCCTCTGTCCATAGGATTCTCCAAGGCAAGAATACTGGAGCGGGTTGCTCTGCCCTCCAGAGGATCTGCTCGATGCAGGGATTGAACCTGTGGCGTCTCCTGTATGGCAGGCAGATTCTCTATCCACTGAGCTCCCTGAGAAGACCAGTGATTTGGCCATCAGCTTTCAAATCCTCAATTAGAATTTGAAATCTGGTTTCAGATCACTTCAAATGATCTTGCCAGTTATCAGAAAAGGAGACGGTAAAAGGAGGAGATTGACTTTGCAAAGTCCTAAAGAGAAGGGGTTGGTCTGTATAACTCTGAACTTAGATGAACTTCACCAGAGTGAAGAAATCGCTGCCCTGGACTGCAGCTGCCATGGGCCCTTCCACCTTCCAGCAGAACTTTCTCTGCCTTCCAGGCAAGCTCCTTTTATCCCCATTTCCCGACAGGTATTACTCCTGGCCCACTAATTCTAGATGTTCTCTCTGTGAATGGTTCCTTCTCTGGTCTCCTACAACCACATCAAGAATCAGCAAAAGAGCACTTGATTTCTCTTTGGGATAGTCAAATGGGGATTGAACTACAGAAGCCATGAAATCACAGTGAAAGCCTGTGAAATGATTCACTTGGAAGGACAGTGATGCAGATTTCCTTGTTGACAAGACTAACATTATAGATCTGAGAGTCTTCATCGCTATTTCAGTCTGCACTCACCAAGAAGAAAAATGATTTCAAACTCGAGTTGAAAATTCACTAGCAGCTGAGTTTCTCATTGGCCTTCCCTCTGCACAGGGCATTTCCTTGGGGACTTTTTTCCACTGGAAAAGGTAGAAACAACCCCATCCGGCAGCAGGGATGGAATGGAGGTTAACATACAGGAAATCTACTTGGTGAATGTTAGGGACTGAACTGTGTCCCCTCATGCCAAATGCATATGCTGAAGTCTCAAGCCCAAGCACCTCAGACCTTATTTGGAAATAGGATCATCACAGGTATAATTAGAAAATTAAGATAAGCTCGTATAGGAATACGGGCTTCCCAGGTGGCACAATGGCAAAGAATCTGCCTGCCAATGTAGGAGACACAGAGACATGGATTCAATCCCTGGATCAGGAAGATACTCTGGAGTGAAAATGGCAACTGACTCAGTAGTCTTACCTGAAAAATCCCATGGACAGAGGGACCTGGTGGGCTACAGTCCATGAGGTTGCAAAGAGTCGGACATAGTGAGTAACTGAGTGTGAGCACAGTGTAGGAACATTGTAGGCCTGTAATCCAATATGACCGTGCCCTTATAAAAAGGGGAAATTTGGCCACGTGGACACACACAGAAGGAAAGCCATGTGAAGACTGAAGTTATAGGGCCACAAGCCAAGGAATGACCAGAAACTTAGGGAGAGCCCCAAAATAGACCCTTCTCCAGCACCTTCCAAGGATGCACAGCGCCGCTGACACCTTGATTTGGGACTTCTGGCCTCCAGAACTGTAAGACAGTAAATTCTGTCAGGACAATCTTAGGAAACTGACATTAATACAATGAAGACAGTGATTCTCTCTCAATTTTGCATAGCCTTAGCAAACATACATCATTATTGGCCTCATGTAATTTGGGTTTTCCAGATTACACAAGGTTTGAAGCAAGAGGGATGTTCAGGGCTGCACAAAGCTTTGGACCTAGGAGCAAGCCAGAGCTCTCTGGGAGCTTCTCCCCAAACGATCTCAGTGAAGTTCAGACACGGGTCCCCGTGACGTCCATTACCACTGGCACTGCACTCTGGCGACCGAACCAAAGGGCTGCTCCTCATGCTCATTACGTAATGTCTTCTCCTGCTGAAAGTGGTCTTTTTTTTTTTTTTTTTTTAATAATGAGACTATTCACAGGAAAGAAAGGATTTCCAGGTCTTTCCATATAAAAGTGTCTTTTTTCCGTATTTTAAAAATACCCTCACAACTACTTTTCAAATGTTTACCTAAATATAGCTTGAACATTTTACTCTTCTTCCTCATTTGGGAGAAGTCTATATTATTTTTTAGCCACTCACCACTTTGAATCACTCCTGTCAAATTAGCCATATTTGTTTCTCTTTCTGTGTGAAGGTCTTTTGTGGTGATATAATCAAATTAACTCATTTAAAAGTCAGCCGTGTCTTTTACTGATTTTTTCTGACATTGAAGTTTGCAGTTGGCTGCAGTATCAATGTTTAAATTTATTTTATGAACATTGAGCTAAAGCCACTTAATCAAGCATGGATTCTAAGCAAATATGTACAACATATATGCAAGTTATGCCCCATCTTAACTACAAAGATCTTACCTTTATATTTTAAGATACAGCTTCTGTATTTCAGAATGGAGCACATCTGTAGAAAGTACAAGTTGGAGTGTAACTTTCCTCTTTATCCTTAACATCAGATCTATGGATGGTTTCAACACAAGATTTAAAGACGGATACAACTCAGCTTGTATTATCAGTCTGCCCCTAGCTTTGCAAGCTTCCCTGGTGGCTCAGACAGGAAAGAATCCGCCAGCAATGCAGGAAACCTGGGTTTGATCCCTGGGTTGGGAAGATCCCCTGGAGGAGGACATGGCACCCAGTCCAGTATTCTTGCCTGGAGAATCCCTATGGACAGAGGAGCCTGGCGGGCTACAGTCCATAGGGTTGCAAAGAGGCAGACGCAACTGAGCGACTAAGCACAGCCTAGCTTTGCAGGCAACCGTCTCCTAAGCTCAGAATGAGGGGAAGATTAGTGACTCCGAAGCAGAAAGCATCCAGTGCTTCTGTGGACTCTCAGCTTCCTCAGACTCCTGCCTGGATTCGTTTTGCCTCATCTTCCAGTTTCCAGTATGAAGGAGTAACAAACGTATGAAGGGAATCAGGGTGCCTTTAGCAAAATGCCAAAGGAACTCTTTGTAGTGACCAAAGACAAGACTCCTAATGTGAACAAAGGAAGAGGCAGGTTTAAGATGAAGATCTTTAGTACTTGGGTGAGGAAAGGTTTTAAAGGTTTCAACATGATTTGGCATGATTTAACATGATTACGAGCTTCAGTCTCCTTTCTATTTTTCTTCCTGGGGTTTCTCAAGAGCCACGCATGCCTCCAACCCAGGAACCTCTCCAAGGAGTCCCGGTGTCATTTTGTATGCCCCAGTGTCCATTTGGTCAAGGACGTTGGAGAGAGAATATGATGATATATCAGAAAAGTGCCGCTCCTCACCATAGCAAAAGTGATTCAGACAGCATGTCCTCCTGGCAGCGTGTCACCAGCATCATCTTTTTAAGTGAGAGACAGTACATTATACTCTTGAAACCATCTCTGGCTAGAATACCTGTTGTTGCTTAATTGCTAAGTCATGTCCAACTCTGCAACCCCACAGACTGTAGCACGCCAGGCTTCCCTGTCCTTCACCATCTCCCAGAGTTTGCTTAAACTCATGTCCATTGAGTTGGTGATACCATCCAACTCAATGTTGTCCCCTGAGTTTGTTTTTTTTTTTTAATTATCTGTGAAAAATGGGAAAAAATCTTGTAAAATTCTCCTCTTCACTCAAACGTTGGCCAGAAGTATTTGATTGGGAAGGAGTTTTGTCTCCAGCTGGATGTGGTTGATTGGAGAATTGTCTGGAACCAATTGACCGTTCTCACCTATGTGATTTTTACCTTGTCATTTGGAAATTTCTGAATATTCAGAGGCCTCTTAGAGACCCAAGCGATGGGTGCTAATGTGTATGTAAAACTTCAGAAAAATACAGTGCTGTGTATTTCCTTGCTTCATCAGGGCAGATTGAAATAGTTAATACCCACCTCCAAAAGACAGCAATTTACTCTGGTCTCACAAGTAGAATCTGAGCCAATAAACTGTAACAATAATGGTTAAGACATATATAACTCGACTCAAGGATAATGTTCTACACATAACTCATAGAGTTAGTTTCAATCCATCCTTCTGTGTATACGCAGCGCTAACAGGCCTACCGTGGCCTTTGGATTTCCACCCACATTTTCATGCATGCGTTCACTGGAAGGCCCAAGTTATTAATCAGAGGAGCCTCTTTTATGCTTCTCTTATTTGTACCCGAGGCCATCTGGAATACCAAACAAGAGGAATAAAATTCAAAGGTCAAGTCATACCCAGCGTGCCATATAACGCTGAGAGTTAAAGATGGAAACATTTTTTATTTAAAAAAACAACTTTTCTCTAACTGCTTCTAGGATTCTATTTAGGTTTCAGCTTTCCAGCTGCCTGTTGCTAATGCATCATGTGAAATTAGCTACGGGGCATTTGAAGTTAGAGAGCTGATTTCAGAGCTCACTGAAGTTCTAAGGGATGCACTGCATTTAATTATGATAGGTCTTTACATAGAGTTTAAAAATATAATGTTTCCGTGGCTATCAACAGGTGAAGTTAACCAAATAACTGGAAAAAAAACAAAATTTGTCTCCATATAGTAATGGACCAGCCCAAAATTTACATACTGTTTTTACATGTACAGACACAAAAATTCCTCTGCTTAAATAAAGTGACGGAGTGGAAAGAAAAAGTAGATAAGGAAGAGTAATATTTTTAAAGCACAGCAAGTGCTCAACTTAAAATGTACCATCAGGGACTTCCCTGGTGGTCCAGGAGTTAGGACTCCACATTGTCGACGGCACTAAGATCCCACATGCCATGCAGTGTGGCCAAAAGACAAAAAATAAAATGTACCATCAAATGGATTTAATTACAGAGGAGAGGCTACAACCAGCAGTAGAGGCTGTGCAATCTAGGAGATGAAATGTGAGAGCAGGGGGTCAGATGACTTTTTGTCTTCTCTGTACAACTCTCTACCTGAGTGACGTCCTGTATATAGGCTTTGGGCCCTGGTTTACCCATAGTGGAAAATCACACATCTGATAACGTAGAACATTTCTCATACACCTCTTAGCTTTGACGTTGAAGAATTATGAGACTATACTATAAGTGTAAATACGATAAGTGAGTTTGCTGTGATTCTCTGTGCAATGTAAGAAAAAAAGTCAGTGGCGGAGTTTGGGAAGTTTGAGAGAAGTCCTATTTAATAACAAGGAAATAATCATGATACCCAACTTAGAGATTTACAGTCTCTTCTCTGAACCCTGTTGCCTCAGATGTATTTCAGAATTCAGAAATGTTAAGAATGTAGACTTATAATTGGGATGCATGTCATATATTATATAATATTTATAACATTCCTACTGAGGATGAGATGGTTGGATGGCATTACCAACTCAATGGACATGAGTCTGGGTAAACTCTGGGAGTTGGTGATGGACAGGGAGGCCTGGCGTGCTTTAGTCCATGGGGTCACAAAGAGTCGTGAGCGACTAAATTAACTACCCAACATTCCCGCTGGAGTCTGGGCAGCACTCTGTAAACAAACACAGTCACATTTCTGCCACTTAATGTATAAGTGTTTGTACTAAGTGAGATAAATAAAAACTGTCAATAGCCTTGTATCAGATCATGCCATGTTTTGGTGCCAAGGGAGTTATGAAATAACATCCAGTTTTTAGAAAAACGTTTTAATTTCAGAGTTGTGGCTAAGGAATTGTACACCTGTTCTATCTTTTTCAGTGTAGCCTGACAGATTCAACAATCATCTCTCAAAGGTACACTAAGATTGGTAAAACAAGTAATAGCTTCTAGATATAACAGTGTGGAACTAAAGGTTGAGAAAGGTAAAATGATTTGACCTAAGGTTTTCCATTTGGTTCTTGTAAAAGTGGGAACATTGGTATAAGGATGTTCAAATAGCGATGAAGCACAGTGAAACATTGCCCCAGCATTGTCCTCAGAGTCCATCCTCCCGTAGAGAGAGGTAATGACCTCATCACTTTGTCCCTTGCAACTTCCATTAATACCTACCCTCATGATGATCCAATTACCGATCTTATAATAAACTCCATATGTCCTATTACACACACAGGGAAATTTTTAAAACACTTCCCCCAAAAGGAAATTCTCTAAATAGAAACTAATTGTTTCTATTATCTTTTGGTGTTGTTTAGTCACTAGGTCATGTCCAACTCTTTGTGACCCCATGGACTCTAGCCTGCCAGGCTCCTCTGTCCATGGGATTTCCCAGGCAAGAATACTAGAGTCTGTTGTCATTTCCTATTCCAAGGGATCTTCCCGATCCAGGGATCAACCCCAATCAGGCTTGGACACTGAGCCACCAGAGAAGCCCCTCTATTATCTTTTACAAGTGATAAAATTTTTTCTTTATTTTCTATAACTTCTAAGTAGAAGAGCATGTGCTGTGCTTAGTCATTCAGTTGTGTCCAACTCTTTGACCCCATGGACTGTAGCCCGGCAGGTTCCTCCATCCACGGGGATTCTCCAGGCAAGAATACTGGAGTGGGTTTCCATGCCCTCCACCAGCGGATCTTCCCAACCCAGGGATCGAACCCAGGTCTTCTCCGTTGCAGTTAGATTCTTTACCATCTGAAGCACCAGGGAAACCCTATAGGAGGCAGATATTTCTCCTATTCCTGCACTGAATGCCAGCTTCCTACTGAGAGAGAGAGAAGATACAAAATGACAGAGGTGAGAAAAATTACAAAAGAAAACAGTTACAAAAAGAAATAGTTCTTCTGGAAGAGTACAGAATGCAAAGAAGTAGAAAGCACAATAAGACTGTAGAGAAGCCTGACAAACACGTCCTCAGTCCAGTGATCAACAGCAACAGCAACAGTGGTAAGTCACGCTGAAATGATGTGCCCTTGATGTGCTGTGATGAGAATGGAGCGTTTCTGTGTCTCCCCTTCCCCCCAAAACTACAACCCCAGTCTAATCATGAGAAAGATATCAAACAAACCCAAATTGATGGGCATTCAACAAAATACCTGACCAGTACTCCTTAAAACTGTCAAAGTTATTAAAAACAAAAATGGGTAGAACTACCTGAAATGTTATCATAGCCCAGAGAAACCTATGGAGACAGGATCATTAAATGTGATGAAATGCCCTGAATGATACACTGTAAGAGAAAAAAAGACATTAAGCAAAAAGTAAGTCTGAGTAAAGTATGGACTTAAATAATAATAATAATAATGTATCAGTATTGGTTCATTAATTATGACAAAAACATCATACGAATGTAAGATGTGAGTTATGGGGGAAATTGATGAGGGGCATATGGGATCTGTCTGTACTAGCTCTACAGCTATGGTGCAAATATAAAATTATTCTAAAATTTAAAATTTATTTTAAAATAATAATATGACAAATATATATAATCAAAAAGTAAAGTGGAAGGAATTATTTATGGTATGAAAGAGTTTAACTTGTATAAAAATATTTTTATTATCGAGAATGCTCTTCACTGAGAAAACTGAGAATTCCTCTAACAGTGAATAAACATTAGTAGAAATCCAGTTTTATAAAACATAGACAATGAAGAGCAGTTCAGTTCAGTTGCTCAGTTCAGTTCAGTCGCTCAGTTGTGTCCGACTCTTTGCGACCCCATGAATCGCAGCACGCCAGGCCTCCCTGTCCATCACCAACTCCCAGAGTTCACTCAGACTCACGTCCATCGAGTCAGTGATGCCATCCAGCCATCTCATCCTCTGTCGTCCCCTTCTCCTCCTGCCCCCAATCCCTCCCAGCATCAGAGTCTTTTCCAATGAGTCAACTCTTGACATGAGGTGGCCAAAGTACTGGAGCTTCAGCTTTAGCATCATTCCTTCCAAAGAAATCCCAGGGCTGATCTCCTTCAGAATGGACTGGTTGGATCTCCTTGCAGTCCAAGGGACTCTCAAGAGTCTTCTCCAACACACAGTTCAAAAGCATCAATTCTTTGGCACTCAGCCTTTTAGACAGGGATCAAGACCATCCCCATGGAAAAGAAATGCAAAAAAGCAAAATGGCTGTCTGGGGAGGCCTTACAAATAGCTGTGAAAAGAAGAGAAAGGAAAAGCAAAGGACAAAAGGAAAGATATAAGCATCTGAATGCAGAGTTCCAGAGAATAGCATGAAAAGATAAGAAAGCCTTCCTCAGTGATCAATGCAAAGAAATAGAGGAAAACAGTAGAATGGGAAAGACTAGAGATCTCTTCAAGAAAATTAGAGATATGATGGGAACATTTCATGCAAAGATGGGCACAACAGAGGACAGAAATTGTATGGACCTAACAGAAGCAAAAGATATTAAGAAGAAGTGGCAAGAATACAGAGAAGAATTGTACAAAAAAGATCTTCATGACCCAGATAATCATGATGGTATGATCACTCACCTAGAGCCAGACATCCTGGAATGTGAAGTCAAGTGGGCTTTGGAAAGCATCACTATGAACAAAGCTAGTGGAGGTGATGGAATTCCAGTTGAGCTGTTTCAAATCCTGAAAGATGATGCTGTGAAGGTGCTGCACTCAATATGCCAGCAAATGTGGAAAACTCAGCAGTGGCCACAGGACTGCTTTCATTTCATTTCATTTTCAGTTTTCATTCCAATCCCAAAGAAAGGCAATGCCAAAGAATGCTCAAACTACCACACTATTGCACTCATCTCAGTTGCTCAGTCATGTCCAACTCTGCCACCCCATGGACTGCAGCACACCAGGCTTCCTTGTCCATCACCAACTACCTGAGCTTGCTCAAAATAAACTGGAAAATTCTTAAAGAGATGGGAATACCAGACCACCTTATCTGCCTCCTGAGAAATCTGTATGCAGGTCAAGAAGCAACAGTTAGAACCAGACATGAAACAACAGACTGGTTCAAATTTGAGAAAGGAGTACGTCAAGGCTATATATTGTCACCCTACTTGTTTAACTTATATGCAGAGTACATCATGTGAAATGCTGGGCTGGATGAAGCACAAGCTGGAATCAAGATTGCTGGGAGAAATATCAATAACCTCAGATATGCAGATGACACCACCCTATGGCAGAAAGCGAAGAAAAACTAAAGAGCCTCTTGATGGAAGTGAAAGAGGAGAGTGAAAAAGTTGGCTTAAAACTCAGCATTCAGAAAACTAAGATCATGGCGTCTGGTCCCATCACTTCATGGCAAATAGATGTGGAAACAATAGAAACAGTGACAGACTTTATTTTCTTGCGCTCCAAAATCGGTGCAGATGGTGACTGCAGTCATGAAATTAAAAGACACTTGCTCCTTGGAAGAAAAGCTATGACCAACCTAGACAGCATATCAAAAAGCAGAGATATTACTTTGCCAACAAAGATCCATCTAGTCAAAGCTATGGTTTTTCCAGTAGTCATGTATGGATGCAAGAGTTGGACATGAAGAAAGCTGAGTGCTGAAGAATTGATGCTTTTGAACTATGGTGTTGGAGAAGACTCTTGAGAGTCCCTTGGATTGCAAGGAGATCCAACCAGTCCATTCTGAAGGAGATCAGTCCTGGGTGTTCATTGGAAGGACTGATGATGAAGATGAAACACCAATACTTTGACCACCTGATGCGAAGAACTGACTCACTGGAAAAAACCCTGATGCTGGGAAACATTGAAGGCAGGAGAAGGGGATGACATGGGGTGAGATGGTTGGATGGCATCACTGACTCAATGGACATGAGTCTGAGCAAGCTCTGGGAGTGAATGATGGACAGGGAGGCCTGGTGTGCTGCAGTCCATGGGGTCGCAAAGAGTCGGACACAACTGAGCGACTGAACTGAGCTGCTCTTCATTGTTCGTGATTTATAAAACTGGATTTCTACTAATGTTTACTCCCTGTTAGAAGAATTCTCAGTTTTCCTATTTAAAATTTGGAAAATAGATCTGCAGAATTTGAAAGTGTATAGAGTTTTGTTCATATTTGTGTATCATATTTGCTAATGTAACTCATGCAATAACTCAGCCATGCAAAGGGAGTATAGTGGCTCTCTTTTGCCCAAGGGACGTATGTAGGTATCTGAGCTTTGGCATCACCCTACCAGGACACAGTATCCAAAATTTGCTCCAATTCAAGGTGCCCCTCCAAAAACCACCTTTATTTTACCTTTTAAAGCAATAAAGAATATTTTTAAAGTTACACTTTTAGGTCAAAATAAAACTTTCAGGGCTTCCCTGGTGGCTCAGTGATAAAGAATCCACATGCCTGTGAAGGAGACATGCATTCCATCCCTGTGGGATCTTGGAAGATCCCACTTGCTGAAGAACAGCTAAGCCTGTGAGCCACAACTATTGAGCTTGCGTTCTAGAGCCCAGGAGCTGCAACTGCTGAACCCACATGTCTCAGCTGTTGAAGCCCATGCGCCCTAGAGCTCATGCTCTGGAACAAGAAAGGCCCCTGAAATGAGAAGCCTGCACACTGCAGCTAGAGAGTAACCCCTGCTCACTGCAATTAGAAAAAAATCCCACACAGTAATGAAGACTCATAGCCAAAAATAAATAAAATTTAAAAAATAAAATGCTTAAAAAAACGTAAAACTTTTGGAGTTAATCTATTCCTATGCCCTCAGGTACATTCTAAAGCTGAAGAGTCTTTTTCTCCCTCAAGAGAGGATTTTCATTAGATCCAAAATAGAGTTGTGCAGAGGAGGATTATGTCACTTGGTTTCTCTAAGGTCAGATCTCCTAACCCCATGCTTTCTAAAGTGCTTGCTGTGTGTTTGCTGATGGGCTAATTCAGAAAGGGGCTGGTGTTTCTGAAGCAGTGTGTGCTCAGACCCCTAACCACTATTGACAGATGGATTAGGCCTATAAAGAAGACCAACCAGTTTTTTTTGTGGATTAGCAGTCAGGGGAACTTGGAAGTCTTCGTCTGGCAGTGTTTAGACTTCCCTAAAATGCAGACAGATGCTGGGCCTCTTCTTACTCTGAAGCCCCCTTGTGAATATAACGGAAAACCTCACTGTTTGAGAGCAGCGGAGCTTGCAACTGGAAAGCTCTTTGAATAGACAGGCTGCACGCCATGTGCTCCTTGTCAGGCCAACAAAGTTACTGAAGTGAGGGTGACAGGTTAGAACTGTATCAGGAACAAGGCGGAGGGACTGCCCTGGCAGTCCAGTGGTTAAGACTCCGAACTTCCAATACAGGGGTTGCAGGTACGATCCCTGGTCAGAGAACCAAGATCCCACTTGCCCCAAGGGACGGCCAAAAATTTTTTTTAAAACAAATAGAAAGAAAAGGAACAAGGAGAGGAATGGTGCCCCCTGCTTTTAATTCTTTAAAAGGCTTGATCTTTCTGTGGAGAACTTTAACTCTCCTGTCTTCTAGTTTGGCAGGACAAGAGAAAGGTTAAAGAGATTATACTTTGTTAATTGAAGACATTTTTGGAGAGAGATGACTCTAAAGTAAAACCAACCTCCCCCTTTACCCTCTGCTCTTTACTTCTCACTCCTTGAACAAGGGGTATGAGTAGTCAACCTACAAACTTGGGCAAAAGATGAAATTCCATGGGGAAATAAAGACAGAGAATCCCATGGTCACTGCAACTAGCTCAGAGCATCCTGAGTCCCTCACTACTCTCTTTCACCTTCATCTCTGTTCTATGGAATTGCATTTATCCCCAGGCACCTGCTGTAATATCCCCTCTTCTAGGAAGTCTTCATTTCTCTCAATCCATCCCTCTATTCTGGGCATGAAAAATTCATAACTCCTTCTGGGCTCTTCTCCACTCCAAGTATCACCTTAATTCATCTTACCATATTATATTACAAGATTTTTTTTGCACTGTTTTTATTTTATAGACGATTGGAACTTTTTGTCTTATGCATCACTCTAACCCCAGTACCTAAGTTGTATCTGGTACATAGCAGGTGCTCTTAAGTATTTGTTGAATAAATGAGTGAATGAATGAGTCCTAGGGGCAACATCTGTGAATAGAACTCAGGAATTATGAATGTTACATGTTCTTAGGAAGAACAGTTCCTCCCCTAGCCTTAGAAAATGAACTGTGACTGGTATAAGACTTCAATCTTCCAGCTACTCTTTACCAGTGACTGCAGTGGGTGGGGAGGGGCATATATCCATTTTACAACCATGCAACATAAGGCGAAGATGTTTGCTGACCTGATAGAGCAGAAAATGTTTGCTGTTCCTCTTTCTACTTGTCTTCAGCATCTTTCTATTCCCCGTGCTTAATTTAGTATCAGCACGTAGCTGGGGCTCAGTAAATACTTGTTGCATGAGTGATTGAGTGAATAAGTAACAGGCACACCAATTGCACTGTCTTGCCCAGGCATCACTCTGAATGTGGATTTGGTGACTGACGCTGCAGCAGCCATCTTGCCACAGGGAAGGAAATGCTGAGCATGCCAAATATCGACTGAGCTGCTGAACCAACACCCAACATCCATCCATGTTGCTATGTAAGAAGAGCAAATCCCTGTCGATATAAGTAACCATTCATCAGGTTGCTTTGTTACTTGCAGCCCAAAACATCCTAACCGATTCAGGGATCATATCCTTTTCAACGTTGCCTCTCTGCCATCCGCCGTGTTCAGCCACACCTCTCCTATGTGTGCATCTCATGGTGTTGAGAGACTTCACAGTCCATGCGGGAGAACACTTCAGATTTTTCTAGACCTATAAATCTTTACCTTAAGTCTTTTGGTGTGACCTAGTTGTCCACAAATCTACCTGAGGACTGCAAATAAGATTTTAATGCAATGCATTAGGGCTATATAGGAGACTTTGATGAAGCACCCCCCCCCCCAAAAAAAAGATTGCTACTAATACTGAACAATCTTAAATGAGTTGCATTCTTTACTTTCAGTAATGAGGAAATCCCTTCTCCCAGGCTTTTTTTTTTTTTGCCACTTCTTATTTCCTTCTGACAGTAGAGGCCAAACTCTCACTCTCTCTAGGTCTCTGTCATTGGCAGGTTTTATAAATAATGTCACTAGGGAAGTGACAAGTGAAATAAAGTCTTTAGTGTTCTATTTCCTCATGGATGACTTTTATAAATTCAAGACCAAAAACATAAAACAAATCATTTCTCAAACAAACTAACTCAATAAGAGTAGATCAAAGTGTTTGTGTGAACAGATAATTTACTCCAGGGAAAATCTCTTCACCGACTTTCCTGCAACTTGCCTCTCTCTTTCTTCCCCACAGCTCCTCCTCCTTAATTCCACCACAAAACAAGACCATAGATGAAACTCTTCAACATGGTAACAGAGAAAATCAACCACCTGATGGATGAGTCCTCCATTTGACTTTCATTTCTGTCCCATGTGGTCAACTGAGACAAATACATCCCACTTAGTAGGTATCTTGTTTTCTGACATCTTTAAAACACTGTGATTAATGTGAGTAGATGTGCGAGTGCACATTTATTAGAGGAAACCGGGACACTACACCCCAATATTCTATTATTAATAGTATAGGTTGGTTCTCTCACATTACTCCTTCCTTCACATTTCTTGAGGATAGATCAGTCTGCTGCTGCTGCTGCTAAGTCACTTCAGTTGTGTTCGACTCTGTGCGACCCCATAGACGGCAGCCCACCAGGCTCCCCCGTCCCTGGGATTCTCCAGGCAAGAACACTGGAGTGGGTTGCCATTTCCTTCTTCAATGCATGAAAGTGAAAAGTGAAAGTGAAGTCGCTCAGTCGTGTCCAACTCTTGGCAATCCCATGGACTACAGCCCACCAGGCTCCTCCATCCATGGGATTTTCCAAGCAAGAGTACTGGAGTGGGGTGCCATTGCCTTCTCTGATAGATCAGTCTACAGGTCTCCAAAAGGCTAAAGTAAAGCAGTGAGGATTAGAAATCACAGTTTGAGTAACTCATGCCTTCTTGACATAAAATTAACTTGACTTATAGGCTCAAGTGTTTTTCTTTCGCCCAGAAAGGAAGAGTCATGGTCACTACATGAGATTCATCATCTAAAGATAAAGGATGATTGAGGAAATCCTGAAGCAGGTACCATGCTTTAACATTTAAAGATTGACCATGTCTATATTTTTATACTTTGCATGAATGAACATTGACTACTAATACTTTATTGTGTGATCATCACCAGAACCCAGACATTACACAAACATTACCTTATCCAAAAAGATAAATCTCAACTGATAAGTAGTGGCACAGCAGTCCCTCAAAAGCCTTCTGGAAAAAAAGCTTTTTAACACAGTGAAGGGCTTTGATAGGTGATAGGTGAGTGTCCACTCAGTCTTGTTTGACTCTTCACTAGCCCCACGGACTATACCCTGCCATGCTCCTCTGCCCACCAGGCTCCTCTGTCCATGGAATTTTCTGGGCAAGAATACTGGAGTGGGTTGCCATGCCCTTCTCCAGGGGATCTTCCCGATTCAGGGATTGAACCATTTCTCTTGCAACTCCTGCATTGGCAGGCGATTCTTTACCACTAGTGTGACCCAGGAAGCCTGAGGTGACAAGTAAGAGACGAAGAAATTCTCAAGCGTATGTACCTGAACTTTTTTGGATGAGGAAAGAACAGGGAGAATGAGAGAACAAGGAAGGAAACTGGAGATCGCAGATGCTTGGGTCTGCTGTGTCCTGTAGGCTCTCTGGAGAAGTCATCTGGAGTGGAAGAGATTGTGTCAGGTGGTGAAGGCTGCTGGATCACAGCTTTATCTTTCTGGGCTTTCTGTTTATTCCCTGGGGCAAGTTAGAAATTTAATTCTAAACATAACCTAGTTCAGTTCAGTTCAGTAGCTCAGTCGTGTCTGACTCCTTGCGACCCCATGTATTGCAGCATGCCAGGCCTCCCTGTCCATCACCAACTCCCGGAGTTCACTCAAACTCACGTCCATTGAGTCGGTGATGCCATCCAGCCATCTCATCCTCAATCGTCCCTTTCTCTTCTTGCCCCCAATTCCTCCCAGCATCAGAGTCTTTTCCAATGAGTCATCTCTTTGCATGAGGTGGCCAAAGTACTGGAGCTTCAGCTTTAGCATCATTCCTTCCAAAGAACACCCAGGACTGATCTCCTTTAGAATGGACTGGTTGGATCTCCTTGTAGTCCAAGGGACTCTCAAGAGTCTTCTCCAACACCACAGTTCAAAAGCATCAATTCTTCGGCGCTCAGCCTTCTTCACAGTCCAACTCTCACATCTATACTTGACCACTGGAAAAACCATAGGCTTAACTAGTCGGACCTTTGTTGGCAAAGTAATGTCTCTGCTTTTCAATACGATATCTAGGTTGGTCATAACTTTCCTTCCAAGGAGTAAGTGTCTTTTCATTTCATGGCTGCAATCACCATCTGCAGTGACTTTGGAGCCCCAAAAATTAAAGTCTGACACTGTTTCCACTGTTTCCCCATCTATTTCCCATTAAGTGATGGGACCGGATGCCATGATCTTAGTTTTCTGAATGTTGAGCTTTAAGCCAACTTTTTCACTCTCCTCTTTCACTTTCATCAAGAGGCTTTTTAGCTCCTCTTCACTTTCTGCCATAAGGGTGGTGTCATCTGCATATCTGAGGTGATTGATATTTCTCCTGGCAATCTTCATTCCAGCTTGTGCTTCTTCCAGCCCAGCGTTTCTCATGATGTACTCTGCATAGAAGTTAAATAAGCAGAATAACAATATACAGCCTTGACGTACTCCTTTTCCTATTTGGAACCAGTCTGTTGATCCATGTCCAGTTCTAACTGTTGTTTCCTGACCTGCATACAGATTTCTCAAGAGGCAGTTCAGGTGGTCTGGTATTCCCATCTCTCTCAGAATTTTCCACAGTTTATTGTGATCCACATAGTCAAAGGTTTTGGCATAGTCAATAAAGCTGAAATAGATGTTTTTCTGGAACTCTCTTGCTTGTCCATGATTCAGCGGATGTTGGCAATTTGATCTCTGGTTCCTCTCTGCCTTTTCTAAAACCAGCTTGAACATCAGGGAGTTCATGGTTCACATATTGCTGAAGCCTGGCTTGGAGAATTTTGAGCATTACTTTACTAGCGTGTGAGATGAGTGCAATTGTGTGGTAGTTTGAGCATTCTTTGGCATTGCTTTTCCTTGGAATTGGAATGAAAACACCTTTTCCAGTCCTGTGGCCACTGCTGAGTTTTCCACATTTGCTGGCATATTGAGTGCAGCACTTTCACAGCATCATCTTTCAGGATTTGAAATAGCTCCACTAGAATTCCATCACCTCCACTAGCTTTGTTCATAGTGATGCTTTCTAAGGCTCACTTGACTTCACATTCCAGGATGTCTGGCTCTAAGTGAGTGATCACACCATTGTGATTATCTTGGTCATGAAGATCTTTTTTGTACAGTTCTTCCGTGTATTCTTGCCACTTCTTCTTAATATCTTCTGCTTCTGTTAGGTCCATACAATTTCTGTCCTTTATTGTGCCCATCTTTGCATGAAATGCTCCCTTTGTATCTCTAATTTTCTTGAAGAGATCTCTAGTCTTTCCCATTCTACTGTTTTCCTCTATTTCTTTGCATTGATCACTGAGGAATTGATCTTTCCTTTTGTCCTTTGCTTTTCCTGTCTCTTCTTTTCACAGCTATTTGTAAGGCCTCCCCCAGACAGCCATTTTGCTTTTTTGCATTTCTTTTCCATGGGGATGGTCTTGATCCCTGTCTCCTGTACACTGTCAGGAACCTCCGTCCATAGTTCATCAGGCACTCTATCAGATCTAGTCCCTTAAGTCTATTTCTCACTTCCACTGTATAATCATAAGGGATTTGATTTAGGTTATACCTGAATGGTCTAGTGGTTTTCCCTACTTTCTTTAATTTAAGTCTGAATTTGGCAATAAGGAGCTCATGATCTGAGCCACAGTCAGCTCCCAGTCTTGCTTTTGCTGACTGTATAGAGCTTCTCCATCTTACACTGCAAAGAATATAATCTCATTTCGGTGTTGACCATCTGTGATGTCCGTGTGTAGAGTATTCCCTTGTATTGTTGGAAGAGGGTGTTTGCTATGACAGTATGTTCTCTTGGTAGAATTCTTTTAGCCTTTGCCCTGCTTCATTCTGTACTCAAAGGCTTAATTTGCCTGTTACTCCAGGTGTTTCTTGACATCCTACTTTTGCATTCCAGTCCCCTATAATGAAAAGGACATCTTTTTGGTGTGTTAGTTCTAGAAGGTCTTTTAGGTCTTCGTGGAACCGTTCAACTTCAGCTTCTTCAGTGATACTGGTTGGGGCATAGACTTGGATTACTGTGATATTGAATGGTTTGCCATGGAAACGAACAAAGACCATTCTGTCATTTTTGAGATTGCATCCAAGTACCTCATTTCAGACTCTTCTGTTGACCATGATGGCCACTCCATTTCTTCTAAGGGATTCCTGCCCACAGTAGTAGATGTAATGGTCATCTGAGTTAAATTCACCCATTCCAGTCCATTTTAGTTCACTGATTCCTAGAAAGTTGACGTTCACTCTTGCCATCTCCTGTTTGACCACTTTCAATTTGCCTTGATTCATGGACCTAACATTCCAGGTTCCTATGCAATATTGCTCTTTACAGCATCGGACCTTGCTTCTATCACCAGTCACATCCACAACTGGGTATTGTTTCTGCTTTGGCTCCATCCCTTCATTCTTTCTGGAGTTGTTTCTCCACTGATCTCCAGTAGCATATTGGGCACCTACTGACCTGGGGAGTTCCTCTTTCAGTATCCTATCATTTTGCCTTTTCATACTGTTCATGGGGTTCTCAAAGCAAGAATACTGAAGTGGCTTGCCATTCCCTTCTCCAGTGGACGACATTCTGTCAGACCTCTACACCATGGCCCACCCGTCTTGGGTGGCCCCACATGGCATGGCTTAGTTTCATTGAGTTAGACCAGGCTGTGGTCCATGTAATTAGATTGACTAGTTTTCTGTGATTATGGTTTCAGTGTGTCTGCCCTCTGATGTCCTCTCGCAATACTTACCATCTTACTTGGCATTCTCTTACCTTGGACGTGGGTTATCTCTTCATGGCTGCTCCAGCAAAGCACAGCTGCTGCTCCTTATCTTGGATGAGGTCTATCTCCTAGTATGTGTCCTTAATTAATTGTGTGTACTTAATCAAAGAAGACAAAAGGTCTCATCTTTATCTATCCAATCTTGACTAGAATTCTAGAAAAGTAGCTCTGTGTAGGGGGAAAAGAAAAAATCAATGGTCAAAAAGTTTGAGAAACATGTTTTATTTTCCCTAAAAGATGCATAATGGATAGAGTAAACTGTAAGTCTTAAACACAGATTTTGATTTGAAAAAGAATTTTGTTTTAGCCAGTATGTCTCACATTTATTTGATTCACGGGAACTTTTTGGTTTGCATTTGGAGAATCAGTGGTATAGAGTGATGGGTAAAAAGGCCTCTTTTCTCTTACTGTCTTCACACTCTTCTAGACCCATCACTCAGAAAGGTGCAAATATAAAGCATGTACTCTAGCTGTCCTTGAGAAAGACCAAAATGCAAAGGATTCCGACTGAAGAGTTAAGAGTCTGTTTCAATAATGTCAGCTGGATGTGGCTTTTAATGAGACTTATGCTTCTGTAGATCATTTCCTTTAGGAAAAATATTTCCTTACTAAACATGAATTTAGGCAGCATAGACTCCAGACAAGCTACAGGAAGGGCCTTCATGCTGGAAGACTAAAACTGCCACAGCCAAAGTTTGACCCCTCTGCCAAAGCCCTCTGCCAAACCTGAGGAATTAACCCAAACTTTGAGAAATATATGACATCAGACCATTGAATTCTCAAGTCTTTTACATGTTAAAGGGCAAGGTCATAGGAACGTGGCAGCCACTAAGACATAAATATGCTCAAGTAACCATAACCTTGGAAGAGAACAATTTTCATGCAAAGAAAGAACACATAAGCTGAGTTAAAAGAAGAACCTTTTCCTTTTTCTGGATCTGTACAAGGTTGGGTCTGGACTCCAGTGAGGGAAACATAAACATACCATGTATGGGAAGGGTGGCTGCCTCCCATTCACAGAAGATAAGCAGGCTCTGCAGATGGTGGTTGACAGAGCCTAGGAAAAAGGTGTGCAGGTGGGTATCCCTGTGAGGGATGGGGTGATGGATTTTGAGAACCATCTGTCTGTTATCCTGGAGTTGGGGTTTAATTCACTTCCCATACTCCCAAATCTTCAAAAATTATAGACTGGCCTCAACTTCTACTGGGGGATTACAGGAAGGGTCTGTATCCATACTCAGGATGAACAGGATAGAGAGAAATGAAAGAGCAGAACACTTGCTGCAAAAAGGGGGAAGAGCAGAGCCGTGGTCCAGAGCCAGACGACTGAGTTAGCCACCAAACCACCGGAAGCGATATCTGGAAATTGCAGATGATTACACCTGAGATTACAGTCTCAGATAATTGTGGTAGAAACATCAGAGTGCTAACTCTGGAACATTAAGTATACACATTCAATACAGAACACTGTTCATACATTTTTCTGACAGATAAGAATGGTTCTAATGAAAACGGGGATTCCCAGGTGGCGCTAGTGGAAAAGAACCCGCTTGCCAAAGTAAGAGGTGGGGGATTCAATCCCTGGCTCAGGAAGATCCCCTGGAGGAGGGCATGGTAAAGCACTCCAGTATACTTGCCTGGAGAATCCCATGGACAGAACAGCCTGAGTTGCAAAGAATTCATGGGGTCGTGGAGAGTTGGACATGACTGAAGCTTCTTAGAAGAAGCAGCAGCTAATGAAAATACCATCATAATAGAAATGGCTGTTATTATTCCTCATGACCAAGAAGGACAATATGAGTGGGTATTTCTGAGTGTGCCAGGGGAATGCCAAAGAAGGAATTAAGGGCAAGAAAAAATGTGGATGTGAAAAGGACAGTATTTTAATCCCACAGACACCTGGGGACAACATCCTTTGTTATTTCACTGTTGACAAGTTATCAGGATTGGTTTTCAGAATCACTTGAAAGTCAGTAGTATGCTACAGGCTTTGTGATCAGTCGTCTCAGCTTCACTTGGCAGATCTCGAAGCCTTCTCACTTGCAGAGTATTAAATATGAAAATATTTTTTTAACTAAGACAAAGGACATTCTCCAATAGTCCCAGACACTTGTTCACCCTTCTTTATTTGAAAAGGCATTCTAGAATGTCAGACCCAGAAGAGCCTCACGGAAGAGTATTCTCTTATCCAAACACAAATCTACTATGGATTCTCTGCTTTTAAAATTAACATTATAATTTCACCATCATATGTAAAGAACAGTAATGAAATAGCTGAACAAATTGAACTGGATATTCTGATTCATTAAAGAAAAAGAAGTAATTCTGTATATACAATTTAAAATTAGCTGTAGTTATAGCAAAACCAGGCAGATTTCATGGTCATGTTAACATTCAGGACACTGTGAACATTAACTCAGAGTTTGCTACTCACTGTGGAGTTCTGTGGACCAATTTGCTTAAATTCAGAGCCTAAAAACACCTTTTTAAAATGTCAAATGTGTATAGGGAAAAAAAGATTAAAAGCAAGGTAAATGCAATTAGCAAAAATAGAAAATTGGGGAAAGTGAAATTTTGGCACTTGCAGTTTGACCTCATGGAGAGATAAATAGGGCTGTGAGTCAATGGGCAGAAGGACTTTGAGTCCAAGGCTTGCCTTACATGACTGTGTTCTAGGAGCTTCCATGGAAGGCACAAGTGCGATCAGCTTCTGACTGTACTGGCTGCCTCAGGCTTACCAGCAAGGGACCTATGTGAATAGCATTGCTGTCCCAAGTTTCAAAAGCTGCATGCAGGGGATTATGTTTGAAGCCCACTAACCATACAGCTTTTAATCTAGAATGAGTTTTTACATCTTAAGTAGTAATAAGTAGCATTTCAAAAGAGCATGTGAAAGAGCCATAATGAGCATATTCAAAATAGCATTTAAAGAGACACAATGCTACAAATAACAAATGCTGGAGCGGGTGTGGAGAAAAGGGAAACCTCCTACACTGTTGGTGGGAATGTAAATTGGTATAGCCACTGTGGAAAACAGTATGGAGTTTCCTCAAAAAACTAAAAATAGAGTTGCCATATGATCCAGAAATCTCTCTCCTGGGCATAAATCCGAACAAAACTATAATTCAAAACAGATACACGCACCCTTATGTTCATAGAAGCATTTTTTACAATAGCCAAGATATGGAAGCAACATGAATGTCCATCAACAGATGAATGGATTAAGATGATATGGGGGGGGGGGGGATGTGTATAGAATAGAATACTACTCAGCCATAAAAAAAGATAAAATAATGCCACTTGCAACAACATGGGTCAACCTAAAGACTATCATACTAAGTAAAGTAACTCCAAAGACAAGTATCATATAACATAACTTAAACGTGAAATCTAAACTATTACACAAATGAAATCAGGTATGAAATAGAAACACTCACAGACAGAAAACAGACTTGTGGTTGCCAAGGGGCAGGGCCAGTTGGGGAAGGATGGACTGGGAGTTTGGGTTCAGCAGACGCAAATCATATATAGAGAACAGATAAACAAGGGCCTGCTGTACAGCACAGGCAACTATAGTCCATATCCCGTGATAAGCCATAAAAAAAAAAAAAAAACAGGAAAAAGAATATATATTTCTATATATAGAGAGATAAGTATAGATAGATAAAAATTAATCACTTTGCTGTACACCAGAAGCTAACATAATGTTGTAAATCAACCATACTTTAATAAAAAATAAATTTCAAAAATAAAATCAAGAGACATAATCATCAACCACACTGACTTTACGGCACGCCTATGAGTCTCCCTATGGATTGTTTTACTTTTCCTGGCTTTAAAAAAATGTCTTGTGTACAAGATGCCCCTCAGTTTTTTCATGGTGGTCCTTAATCGACGAAACAGGTCATTCTGAGGAAGAATCACAGTAAAGAACTAGGAGAGTTCATCCGCAGAAGTTTATCAATGGTATCTATTGATTGAACAATGACTGCAATGAAAGCTATGCAGGCAACTCAGGCTATGGGGCAAGGCATTTGTCAGGATGGGTGAAAAGATCATAAAACACACATCCCACTCTAGGAGTTTATCATGAGAAAACAATGAAAGACTACAAAACGATGCAACAAGGAGATTTTTTGCCACACTGTTAATAATGATCAACATTGAAGGCAACCAAAAGTACCAGCAATAGGGTACTGAGAGAATAGATCACAGCATGTGGTGATGATGATGGTGGTTTAGTTGGTAAGTCATGTCTGACTCTGCGACTCCATGGACTGTAGCCTACCCAGCTCCTCTGTCCATGGGAATTTGCCCTTTCCTTCTCCAGGGGATCTTCCTGACCCAGGGATGGAACCTGGGTCTCCTTCATTAGCAACCGGATTCTTTACCACTGAGCCACCATGGAAGCTATAGTATATTTCAACAATAAAATAATCTGCCAGTCATTAAAAATAATATAGAAATGTCTCTATTGGCAGTTGAGAGTGTTTACAATATATTCTTGGGGAAAAACACATGCTACAAAGTGGAATAAATAGCCCAATACTATTTTTGTTTATATACATATGTGAATTAAAAGTGTACATAAATCAAGGTGTTAAAGTGGTTAACTCTGGGAGGGTGGAAGAATGAATATTTTTATTCCTCTATCTTTCTGACCTTTTTCATAATGAGCATATATTACTTTTATAATAATGAGGGGTAAACATTTTTAACAGCAAGTAATAATAATGATAAGCACCTCAAGAAGCTTTTTTTTTTAATCTGGGAGATTCACTTGCAGTTAATATTTTTAGAACTCAACTATACTGGCATTTTTTATTTGCCTCAATGACTGAGGCACCTGTTGGCATTTGGAAAGAGGGGTCAATATGCTGGACCATCCACAAGAGGAAGATCTGTCCCAACAAGTGCTGCTTTTTGATGGGTGTCTATCCTCAGGGAATGGGCATGCACACAGTATGCGTGATACTGTGATATTATGCAGATTGCTTTTGCTTTTCACAATGTTCATAAATGCTATTACATATAAAATGCGTCTAGATTTGAAGAAATCAATGACATTATAGAAATCCCTTTGGAGAAACCTGTGTAAATGATCTGAATGGAAGAAACTAGAGAAAACATAAATGTGGGAACAGACGATTCCAAGATGACTAAAATATGGCCCTTGCTCTTAAAAAGCTCATGGTCTATGCAGAAGTTTAAAAATATCAGACAGAAAGAAAATAATGCCATAAATGAAAAGTGTTGTGTGTATCTGTGTATGAGAGAGAGAGAGATAGAGACAGAGAGAGAAAAGACATTGTGATTAAGAAAGCAGTTTGGGGAAAACAAGTTTATATCAGTAAGAACAACTGTGCTGAGAGAAAATGCTCAAGGAGAGGGAGTGTGACCACAAATGCATGGGGAATGGGAATCTCAGTCCCTTCCAGACGTTTGAGGAGGAAAATGAAATCAATACCACATCAGGGAAAGCCAAATCTCTGCTCTATCTAACTCACCATGGCGAGGTTGGGTATCTTTGTGGACCAGAGGACTTTGCACCATGTAGTGCCGGGTGGGAGTTTCCAAAACTGGCTTCTGTAGCCCCAAAGGAGGTGCTGCCCCCTGCCCTGAGCTAACCAAGGAGCTCCATCACCAAGTGTCCTGGGCGTGCTTGAATCAACTCCTAGCTACCCTCTGGTAACTCTAAAGTAGTGCCAAGGGAACACCAATTTCCCCAAACCATCTCAAAACCTCTCCAAAATCCCAGAATTAATTTAGTGCCCAGAGAACCTCTAGATTTTGAAATTTTGATTAAAGAATTGATGTTCAGAGGTATTAATACATACTAAATAGTAGTGGTACTTATCCATCTATCTATTTATTCATTCAGTCAACAAATATATACTAAGCAGCAATGTGCCAACTCTGGGGATACAAAAAAGAGAAAGACCCAATGTCTACTCTCCAAATGGGACATATGGATAAACCAGTTAGTACACTAAGGATTACCAGCACCACAAGAGAAGAAGAGAATGAAGAAATGGAGAGTTATGTAGACACAAAAAAGGAAGACAAGTCCTACCAGGAACAGTCAGAAAAAGCTCCAAGGAAGAAGTAATGCTGTAAAGGTAAGTAGGAAGGCTCACCTGAACCCAAGTATGACAGTCGTACTCCATTGATTCCCAGTGACTGAGACCCAATTCAACTCAGCAAAGGAGAAGAGGAGGGTACTGGCTCGAGCGCCTGAAGGGCAGAAGTGTGGCTGGAGAGTCTCAGAGCCAGGGACTCAGCCTAGCCAGACTCTCTTATCTCTGCCTCCTTCTGTAAATCAGCTTCTTTCTCACCTCCCCCTGCTTGATTTTCTCCACCAGAACAGATATGGTTGCCGCAGCGATGGGCTCACATCTCCCAGCTTTTCCTCAAAAGAAAAAAAGTGCTCTGCTCCCAGGTTTAGTTACTGAAACCCCAGCAGAGTTTCTGATTGGTTTCTTGTGTCACCCCACTGGGGAAGAGTCACTGTGGCCAGAGAGGTGACTACTGTGATCACCCCAGCTTGGCCAGGGGCCTACTATTTGACCAGTCACTATGTACAGGTAAGAGGGATTATGTGAACGTATGAATTCCCCATCGGATCCCAATGGGGGAGAGAGAACAGCTTCCCCAAAGGATAAGGGTGCTATTCCCAGAGACAGAAAGAGAAAGCCTCGGGAACACAGAAGAACATTCACCTGCCAGGACTCCCCCAAAGCAGTTTTAGTTTCCATGTGGGGACAGAGCTCCTGTTCCCGGGTTAATGTGACAGCAGTGAGGCTGAAATCACCAACCAGCTGCGAGAGCTGGCTTCTACCTGGATGCATGTGGTGAAAGTCCCTCTGGCTGGTTGAGGCACAGCCAGTCGATCCGCACCGGAGCAAGGTAGAGAGCAAAACTGCCAGCAGTGAAGACGTGTTGAGCTTCTGCCAGGGATAAACACCTAGAATGCTGGTATCTTCAGGGCCATCAGCTGGAACTGACCTGAAGAGGATGGGTTAGAGAGTTGTGGTGAGTGTTCATGGTCACAGAAGCAAAAAGACCCTTGTGAGGCTAGGGATGGAAGTGGGGCTCTGTGAGAGGGGAGTGTCAGAGGTGATGGGAGCTGGAATGAGCAGCATGGTTCTCGGGGCAAATATGAATGCCCTAGCCCCTGGTACCCAAGCAGAAGGGAGGCTTCCAGCAGGTTCCTTCCTGGAACCACTCCTCGCAAACCATCTGTCCTTCCCCACTTCACGCTTTCTGTCAATTACTCATAACTATCCTTCCTACTGTGTGTTGTCCTATGTCCGCTGTTTGTGCTCTGTGTCCCCTGCTGGATTGTAACCTCCATGAGGACAGGGATTTCTGCCTATTTTGCTTACAGCTGAGTCCCCCAAGACAGAGAGCACTTCTTTGTCTAAGACTGTTAGCAGGACTTCCATTCAGTGGTTATGACTCTGAGTTTCCACTACAGGGGACATGGCTTTGATCCTTGGTGGGGAACTAAGGTCCCACATGCCATGCAGACTGGTAATTTATTTGGCCCCCAAGAGATGAGAACCTCGGATATGCAGATGACACCACCCTTATGGCAGAAAGTGAAGAGACGCTAAAAAGCCTCTTGATGAAAGTGAAAGAGGAAAGGAAAAAGTTGGCTTAAAGCTCAACATTCAGAAAACGAAGATCATGGCATCCGGTCCCATCACTTCATGGGAAATAGATGGGGAAACAGTGGAAACAGTGTCAGACTTTATTTTGGGGGGCTCCAAAACACTGCAGATGGTGATTGCAGCCATGAAATTAAAAGATGCTTACTCCTTGGAAGAAAAGTTATGACCAACCTAGATAGTATATTCAAAAGCAGAGACATTACTTTGCCGACTAAGGTCCATCTAGTCAAGGCTATGGTTTTTCCTGTGGTCATGTATGGATGTGAGAGTTGGACTGTGAAGAAGGCTGAGTGCTGAAGAATTGATGCTTTTGAACTGTGGTGTTGGAGAAGACTCTTGAGAGTCCCTTGGACTGCAAGGAGATCCAACCAGTCCATTCTGAAGGAGATCAACCCTGGGATTTCTTTGGAAGGAATGATTCTAAAGCTGAAGTTCCAGTACTTTGGCCACCTCATGCGAAGAGTTGACTCATTGGAAAAGACTCTGATGCTGGGAGGGACTGGGGGCAGGAGGAGAAGGGGACGACTGAGGATGAGATGGCTGGATGGCATCACGGACTCGATGGACGTGAGTCTGAGTGAACTCCGGGAGATGGTGATGGACAGGGAGGCCTGGTGTGCTGCATGGGGTGGTAAAGAGTCGGACACGACTGAGCGACTGAACTGAAATGAACTGAACTGAACTGAGATGATAAGTTCCTTGAGAAAAGGACCCTGTCTTAACTGACCTGGTAGCCATAATACTTTGTGCTAAATCTGGCAGATAGGAAGCGTGTAATGAATGTCTGAGGACAGAGAAAAGTTAAAGGAGGAGCAACTGGCTGACCACAGGGTCAAGATTAGATAAAGAATCTGAGACGTCCAGGAGGGGACTCATCACTGAATTAAAGAAGACTCATGGTCCAGAGGAAGAAGAAATTGCACTGGAGCCAGCTTACACTAGCTCCCAAGAATAGATTTTGTGTCTTTGCCTAACTCCATGTCAGTGAAATCACATTGTCACCTCAAGATCAACATCAGTGGGAGTATTTACACCATGGTAATTGGCAAATGTTACATATCAGGGCTTCTTTCTTCTGGAGAGGTGGTTGTTAAAGAGCAGGCCCTGAATATTCATTGGAAGGACTGATGCTGAAGGAGTGATACTTTGGCCACCTGATGCAAAGAGATGACTCCTTGGAAAAGACCTTGATGCTGGGAAAGAGTAGAAGGGGATGACAGAGGATGAGATGGTTGGATGGCATCACCTGCTCAGTGGACATGAGTCTGAGCAAACTCTGGGAGATGGTGAAGGACAGGGAAGCCTGGCATGCTGCACTCCATGGGGTTGCAAAGAGTCAGACACAACTCAGTGACTGAACAACAACAAAGCAATATAAAAATGAGTTGGTTGACTTGCCCCTTTCATTCTCTGCTCAACATCTCCTAGGGAACCTCCAAGGCCTGCATGACCCACCTACAGTACAAGTGCATTCCCATGGAAGACAGCCGCACTGCTGATGTCAGCTCCCACTTTCAAGAAGCAATAGATTTCATTGACTGTGTCAGAGGAAAGGGAGGCAAAGTCCTGGTTCACTGTAAGGCTGGGCTCTCCCGCTCGCCCACCATCTGCATGGCTTACCTCATGAAGACTAAGCAGTTCCACCTGAAGGACGCCTTTGATTACGTCAAGCAGAGGAGGAGCGAGGTCTCGTCCAACATCAGCTTCATGGGCCAGCTCCTACAATTTGAGTCCAAGATCCTGTCTTCCACACCCACCCCCCAGGCTCCCTCCTGCCAAGGGGAGGCAGCTAGCCCTTCGTTCCTCACCCATTTTCTGACACTGAGCCCTGCCGTGCAGGCTTCCTACTGCACGTTCCCTACCTTGGTGTTGGCCCCAGTGCCCACCCACTCAACGGTCTCAGAGCTCAGCTGGGGCCCCCTGACCACAGCTACTTCCTGCTGAAACCAGGCTAGGGCCTCCAGCCCAGCCCCAAGAACAACTGTGATCTTGTATTTTGATTCATGGACATTTCAGACCTGTGCAATACTGAAGACCTTGCCCTGTCCCGCTGTCCTGGTGGGACAGTGAAGGGGTCATTAGGTTTGCAGACAAACTTCAGACTGACCTCGGGATGGAAGGAAGGCCAAGCCATTATTACAGTGCAGTGTGTGCTGACTTCTGTACTTCCCGCCCTTGGGACTGCCCAGTCTTTGCACCTCAGAATTCACCTTTTCATTTCAAGCATAAGGCAATAAATACCTGCAGCATGGGAGAAAGCAGTCGCTAGACCAGGAGAAAAGGTGGTCATGAAGCCAATTCATTTTGAAGGAAGCACAATTTCCACCTTATTTTTTTTTAAAACTTTGGCAGTCTCTATATCTGTCTCTGTTGCTTCAGGGCATAAAGATCACTACCTAGTCAAGAAAGTAACCCTTCAGGGTTTTAGGGACATGATGTATATGCCAATTTGAACCTATGGATGCTTTTGAGACTCTATCTTGGGTCAGGTGGAGTCAGATGGGTGGAGTAGTGAGACAAGAACACTTCCAGTTTCCTTCTCACTGTGGGTTCTTCCCTGACTTTGGACTTGGGCATGATTCTTGTTCATACTTGAATCTTTCTTGTGGAACCTCTCCTCAAAGCAACTCTTATGTCATTTGAAAAGAGTTCTTTAGGCCATGGACCAAAAATCACCCCTTTGAGGTGGTGGAAGTGGGTGCCATGAGAGAGAAAGGGTACCCACTTCCTGGGTCAGTGGCATTGAAATGGCAGTCAACCCAGCTTGCTGTCTTTATATGTGCTTGTCTCGTCGCTGGTGACACTTGTGTTCTTCCCTGCCCCTTGGGGTTGTCTTCAAGCTGTTGACTTCTGGAATTTGCAGATTTCTCAATGTGGTACTACTTCTTTTTTTGTCTATAGGCTATTTTTCTAGGGGAAAAGGCAATAATTTCCTAAAATCCACATGAATGTGAAGGAAAGCAGTATGTTACTGTTTGTCACCATTTTTTCATAGTGCAAAATAAAAATAATAAAAAGAAAAAAACACAATAAAGATTTCCAAGGAAAGTATGAAATGAGACTTTAAAAATTATACCAGAGTTAAAGTTGACTGTTAAAAAATATCAGTGCGTAGTCATTAAATCATGACATTTAGAGTTCAAAATTTGATTGCACATCAGTTATTTGATACCTAAGCAATTTATGGTATATACAGAATGTACTATAATGGCAAAATAACACACTCAGGTTTTAAGTTAACATAAGCCAATCTACTCACATTCTCTACCAGAGAATTCTGTTCATTGAATTCCTAAGGAAAATAAGGAATATGTTGAAAAACAATTCATATTTCTGGATTTTAAGAGTATTTCAAGTAAATAAACATTAATAAACAAAATAAACTTTTGTTTGACAGATGAAAACTCTAGTTGTGATTGTTATTGTTTAGTCACTAAGTTGTGTCTGACTCTTTGTGACCTTATGGACTGTAGCCCCCCAGGCTCTTCTGTCCATGGGATTTTCCAGGCAAGAAAACTGGAATGGGTTGCCATTTCCAGGGGATCTTCCCAACCCAGGAATTGAACCCACGTCTCCTACATTAGCAGGTGGATTCTTTATCACTGAGCCACCAGGGAAGCCCTAATTAAGAAATATGATAAGGCTATTTAATAGTTTGGAAAATGTTTAAATGCAGTGATGACTTAGAGGCCCTCATCTTTATATTTCTAATCAAATGGTTAATTTTCTTTAAGTGGTAGAGTTTGAAGATTAAATTCAAAGTGGCACAAATTTGACTCTAATTCCACATCTCATGATGCAGTCTAAGAAAATTCTAAAAACAGAAGATGCTTTATGCTCAAACATGTTGGTCCATCATTATCTATTATCTAAATGTTTTAAATGACTAAAATGTCCAATGCTATTTGGGGATGTAATCTTGAGTATACCAGCGCTATGGGATGATGACATGGTTTTTGATGATGAAAGGTTTTTGCATGACAGCGTTATATAAGTGGAATGTCCCACCGCCCAGTGTGAAGATCAAGGGATCTGGATCCTGTCTCCAAGGATGCTTTAAAAGGTCAATGTATGGCAAAAACCACTACAATATTGTAATTAGCCTCCAATTAAAATAAATTAATTAAAAATATATGTATAGGCAAAAGAAAAAGTCAAAGACAGTGTGTGTTTTCTTTTTCTGAGATACCAAAAGGTAATATTTTGATGTCTACAGCCACCTCTGTGATTGATTCCACTTGTTTTTGAACGTATAATCAAATAGGTCTACGTATATAGGAGAACGCCTGCAAATTTTGCCCAAATGTCAGTGTATTATAGAGCTGCCTCTAGCTAACCAGAGTAGAGGGAGAAACAGGAAGAGATAATAAATTTCCTGTTCTCAGATGGTTTATGTTCCCGTTAGGCTAGCACGGTAAACTTTTTTTTTTTTTTAATGGAAAAGACTGGAGAAAAAAATCATTTCAGGATACATTAAAACACAGTGTAGACGAACCTCATCAACACTGAGAGGATGTCGCATAATAGAAGGCAGGCGGTGTAATCCATGCCCGGGCACCAGGGCCGCGCCCGGCTCAGGACCGCGAAGAGCTCACTTCGCTGTTGCCGTGTTTTTGTAAAGTTTTCAGGGGCGCGAACAAAGTGCAGCCCTGATCCAGGCAGCGGCATATTTGCTCACTTCATAATCTGCTTCCTACATAAGCTGTTACTGAATGGAAAACAAATGGACGGGCAGCAAGTCTGCGCACAGATGGCGCTTCTGGGTGATGAGGACAAAGAGCGGAGGGACAGCGAGTTTGGAAAGGTGGCTCTGCCCCCCTCCCCCACGGTCGCCGGGCTTCCTCCTCGACCCCCTCCGGCAGCCCGCTCCCTCTCGTCGGCTCCTCCCACCTTTGTTAGGAGGAAAGCCGCTACAGGTTAGAGAGAAGGAGAGAAGGTGCTGCTTAATCCTAAACCTTTTTTTGTGCGTTCCAGTCGGGCTCCTGTCTCCCAAAGTGAAGTAAAGAGGCCAAGGCAGCTGGAAGCTGGGAGCGAGGCCGCGCGCAAACAGCGGGCATATGGTCCCTTCCTTCCTCCAGAGCCGCTTGAGCCTCCCTGGTCATGCTGGGGCTCGTTCTTAAATATCATTTGGATGCTATTGTTTGTCTTGCCTGAGTTGGAGGAAAGAAGAATCTAAAAAGGATTTATGGAAATGCCTGGAAATGTTGCCACGATGTCTCTGTACTAACTGTTGAACTACGTCTGAGGCAGCTCCATCTCTCTTATAGGGCTGAAAATGTGTCCGGGCTTTCTTGTGACCTTTGGTGCTTGTCTTGTTTTGGATCAGGATTCTGTAGCATCGCAATGAAAGAGCTGTGCTATGAGTTACAATGAGAGTGTTATTCCAGAGTGACAATGACTACACAAATCACATTTTCCAGGATAGTTCCCCTTTGGAACATTTTGTTTCTGTGCCGCTATGTGGGGCTGTCCTACTTGACACACCATGTGTTGCCCAGGTTTTTTATTCCTGAAATAGATCATTGTTGGCCCCTTGTTCATTATGAAACAATTATATAGTAGGCATGAATAAACATTATGGAAAGGAAGGAAGGAAGATACCAGTGAACAAATGAAAGTGCTATACTAGGAGGTGTCAGGAGGCTTAACTAGTTGTCTTAGCAGTTGTCTAAGAAAAGTAACCCCTTGGCTCTTGGTTTCTTCATCTAAAAAATGTCTAGTCAAACCTAATGTATTTCTGAGACCCATCCAGACTCAAAAATCTATATTCTAATTAAAAAGACTTCATCCAACATATTTAAGCGCTCGTCTTCTTGGTTATTGGGCTGATGACTTAACTGTGACTAATCGGAGTTACCAGTCCTCTACACAAACATAGGCAATGACATTTAAGCTTATTGTAGGCGGCAAGCCCAAGACTAGAAGTCACTAAAAGAACAATCTATAATGGGGGTTGGGGGGGCGGTAATAGGCAGAAACTAGATGATTTGGGCTTATTGTGTTTCTTTAAGGGGGCAACAACCATTAGCTTTAAGGCAGAGGCGATACAAAGTGTAGAGGCAAAAATTAAAGGAAATTTAGACAAGGATTTGAATAGATGATTTAAGAATAATATACTGACTCGAAAGACATAAAAGTGAAATATGAGCAATTTGGAGCTTGCATGGGACTGTTCTATAATGAAGACAAGACATCTGAACTTGTAGCCAAGGGAAGAATGCCTTGTAGTTAACTGCATGCACTCAAAATGTGCTCAGCATTATAAAAGACATTAGGGGTATTTTTAAAAATCGTTTTTCTTCTAATATTTAATTTTGCTAGAAAGAGTGTTGTAATTCAAATGCAGTAGTTAAGTAAAAGCTGGGAGAGATGTAAAAACTGCGTTCTTTCAGATTTCAGGGCCCCTGAGGGGCCTTCCAAGCTGGGCAAGGTGAGAAACTCCAGACAAAAGAACCAGCAAATGCTCCCCTCAATACACGCTTGCCTCCCGCAGGGTAGAGAGAACCCTCTGTCTGTGCACCTCTCAGAGAGGCTCCCACATACTAGTATATATGTCGCGGCACACCAGTATTGAATAGTGTACGCTATTTGCTACACTGCAAGTGAAAGTCACTCAGTCGTGTCTGAGTCTTTGCGACCTCACGGACTATATATACAGTCCATGGAATTCTCCAGGCCAGAATACTGGAGTGGGTAGCCATTCACTTCTCCAGGGGATCTTCCCAACCCAGGGATCGAACCAGGTCTTTCACGCTGCAGGTGGATTCTTTAAGAGCTGAGCCACAAGGGAAGCCCAAGAATACAGGAGTGGGTAGCCTATCCTTTCTCCAGCGGATCTTCCCGACCCAGGAATTGAACGGGGGTCTCCTGCATTGCAGGCGGATTCTTTACCAACTGAGCTATCAGGGAAGCCCATTTGCTACATTAGCAACATAATTAATTTTTTAGTTAACTTACTCTGTTTTTGACACTTTTTATTAACCAGTTGGCAAATAGATAGTTTATACAAGGGAATTTTTTTTTTTAGAATTGATAATTTTTTAAAAGAAAGAGAATGAGAAAGAAAAAGAAAGAGGGAAGGAAGAGAAGAAAATGTTCTGCAACCCTTCCATCCTCCTGTGTTAATTGAAAGCTTCATGTTTTCCAAATCCAGGCTCAGAGTGTGGTTTCTCAGTTAAATCCCAGCCTGTGGCCCTGGTCTGGAGAGTAAACTGCAGGTCACCAGAACATGACTCTGAACTTGTTCTTTAGTATCTGATGAAGTTCCCAGAGCAGCACCCAAGAACAAAAACAAAACAACTGAGTTTTGGATGTCACTGAAGCAAGACAAGGAAATAGTTCTCTGCTCCTCTCCACCCTCCACTTCCTCGCATAGAGAATGCTCGGCAAAAAGAGAAAATCTTTTTTTTAAAAACATAAGGTATCCACATGAGCTTCTGCATAATTTTACTAGCTCTGCCATTGATCTGAGTATCTATTCCATCTAAAATAGTAATAGTATCTCTCATGTATTAAGCACTTACAATGTGCCAGCTAGTGTTCTAGGCACTTTACACATATTAATTTATTTAACCCTCATAACAATTCCACTGGGAAGTTAGCAAATACTAGTCCCATTTTGCAGGTGGCGAAATTGAGGTAAATGAGGTGAATGACTTGCCTGGATCACATGACCATGATCAACCGTAGGCATTCTGGCTGCATTATCTCTTTTCTTCATCCTGACACTGCAAGGTTGAAAGCTTTTTGCAGGAGTTAAGCCTCCTATTTTCACTTATCTCCTTCTGGATTAAACCATACCTAATGCTCCATTTCTTCAGTGAAGTCTGGAATCAGGTGCATGTGTGTGTGTGAGTGTGTGTGTATACATAGAATATTTATATATTGAAACTGAGTAGTTCAAAGAAACTCAAGTCAGAAAAGTTTGAGAGCACATATTTGCTCACTGTAAAGAACTTTCGGCAAAAAAAAAAGCTGGTGCTTTTAGTCTCCCATATGTTTAAAATAAAAGGCTTTTATTAAAGCAGGTCATTCAACTAAGATGCAAATTTTTTAAAAAAGAAGAAAGACTCTTGTAAAAATGACCCAAAGCCATTGTCTTGGAAGAAAATGATAACTAGGTACATAGATATAAGCAGTTTATAAAATCTCAACTTTGGGAGTTTCAATTCAGTTCAGTTGCTCAGTCGTGTCCAACTCTTTACGACCCCATGAATTGCAGCATGCCAGGCCTCCCTGTCCATCACCAACTCCCGGAGTTCACTCAAACTCACATCCATCGAGTCAGTGGTGCCATTCAGCCATCTCATCCTCTGTCATCCCCTTCTCCTCCTGCCCCTAATCCCTCCCAGCATCAGAGTCTTTCCCAGTGAGTCAACTCTTCTCATGAGGTGGCCAAAGTACTGGAGTTTCAGCTTTAGTATCATTCCTTCCGAAGAAATCCCAGGGCTGATCTCCTTCAGAATGGATTGGTTGGATCTCCTTGCAGTCCAAGGGACTCTCAAGAGTCTTCTCCACCACCACAGTTCAAAAGCATCAATTCTTCGGCGCTCAGCCTTCCTCACAGTCCAACTCTCACATCCATACATGACCACTGGAAAAACCATAGCCTTGACTAGATGGACCTTAGTCGGGGGTTTAGTTTGCATATTTTTTACATCTACCTTTAATCAACAAGGATGGTTGTTAGCATTTAGGAGCATTTCCTCCAATAAGCATTAATATTTCTAATTACAACCACATTGCTTACATAATTTAGCTCCTAGATTATGAGTGGGTTGTTTTTGTTTCAGAGGACAGTATTGGAGGATTTTTGTGCCTTATAAATAGCCCTCAAAGTCTGGGGGGAAAGCAATGGTATTAATGTGTCATAAGAAACTACCTATAGGGACTTCCCTAGTGGCCCAGGGGCTAAGACTCCTTGCTCCCAATGCAGGGGTTCTGGGTTCGATCCCTGATCAGGGAACTAGATCCCACATGCTGCAACTAAAGCTCCTGCATGCCACAACTAAGACCCAGGACAGCCAAATAAATATTAAAAAAAGAAAGAAAGAAACTACCTATAACACCAAAAATGCAAAAAGTTCCACCAAGACATTAGTTCTGATTCAACAATAAGTCCACATTTGATATGATTTAAGTGCCACTGTTTCTCATCTAGACTGAACATCCGTAGCACAAGAACAATTCACCAGGCAAATAGCTAGATTCTAGTTTCTAAAACAAACAAAATCCAATCAAGTAAGAGTTTTGAGACCATGAAAATGAAGGAAAGAAATTAACCGTTAGAAAAATCCAAGTCTTTAACTTTTACCCCAGTTTTTGACCCTGTGATCAAAGATTCAGTTTCATTTGATCATTTCGTTTCTTGAGTTTTCTTGAATGGGTTTGGTACAATACAACTACTACCGGAACATAGATTTAAAGCATCTCAAGATACTTGAGTTGGAATAGAAAAAAAAAAAAAAAAAAAAAAAGAGGTCAACGTGGTCTGAAATCTTCCTGTGGAATGTGTAATGTGTGAGACGTTCATAGAAAAGATCGGTAATTAACTGCTTCTCCTTGTCTGTCTCCCGGTATAGATGGCATGATTTTTGTCACCTGTGACCCATGTGATTCAGATAAATGTATATGACAGCGTGGGGTTGCAACTCTATGAGCAATATGATGTAACCCAGTGGTTTCTAACCCCAGTTCCTTGTTAGAATAGCTGGGCAGGTTTCTTAAAAACACTGATGACCTGGCTCCAGCCCACTCCCAGTTTCTTCAGAATCTCTGGGTGTGGAACAGGGGCAGAGGCAGGTATATTATAACTTCCAGAGGATAGGATTGAAGCACCCAGTTTGAGGTACACTGAGACAGAGAACCCGCACAGGACTCTCTTGGGCCAGCTAGTGCGGGGTGGGCATAGAGATGGAATCTGCCCCCCATCAACTGTAAACTTGAATCTTGTTTCCTTGTCTGGAAAAGGGAGTCTTTATAAGACCTACTTTATAAAGCCACTGTGACTATTAGATGAGAAGCTATGTGCAAAATGCTTGGTAAGTAGTAGATACTCATTAATGCCAGGTTTCTTCACAATATATCTTCATATTTTGCCCTACTCTGAAACAAATCCAATTTTGCTCAATTATTTCAAGAAAGTAGTTCACGTAGCCAATGTCTTTTCATTCTGTCCCAAGGAACTGACTTTTTGAAACTGTGGTCTTCTCTCGCTCAGAAGCTTGTCTGGTGGGATTGTTCAAGAACAAGCCAAGTGTGAATGCCGTGTCCACAGCCAATAAGACTGTCCCATGCCACACCATAGGAGGAACAGAAAGGGCTGCTATTATCTGTATCTGAGCGGATTCTTCCCCATTTAGGAACGGACTCCTCAAAGCAGCCTAGAGGCTTCCTGTTGGATGACTTGTTGAATTGTAAGGGTTCTGGTGTCCATTTCTGGAGATACCCTATAAACATGCAAAGCAAAGGGAATCTGACCCAAGGCATTTCCTTTAAACCAAAATACGTATGGACTTCTCTGGTGCTCCAGTGGTTAAGAATCTGCCTTCCGATGCAGACGACATGGGTTCGATCCCTGATCAGGGAGCCAAGATCTCACATGCTGAGGGGCAATGAAGCCAGCATGCCCCAACTAGAGAAGGCCGTGCACTTCAACCGAGATCCGCATGCTGCAACAAAGATGTTGCCTGCTGCAAGTAAGACCCAATGCAGCCAAAGAATTAAGTAAATAAAGATACAAAATGTGGTCTTCAGACTGCAATAGACCACATCTTAAGGACCTTGAAATGCCCCCTTGAGGTCTGTACGGAGGCACAGAGGGAGTGAAGGTTTGCAAGAGGGTGCTACTGGATAAGTCTGAGGCTGTCTTTACAGGCTGTGGGCCTGTGGCAACAGCAGCTTCATTCTCTTGGCAGCCTGACCCAGGGCTGTGTGAGGAGGAAAGAAGTGATGAACGCTTCTCCTTAGCACTGCTCTTTTTCCATACTCAAGTCTTCAGTAGATTTTGGCCCACTCAACACTCCAGAAAGGACCAGGAATTATGTTGACTTCTGTGTTCACCTCAGAGAGAGAGGAAGAATTATTTCCATTTTTATTATCATATTTCATTGGTCTAAATTAAATACTCTTCCTTGAAAGTGAAAGCGTTAATCACTCAGTCATGTCCAACTCTTTGCAGCCCCATGGACTGTAGCCTACCAGGCTCCTCTGTCCGTGGAATTCTCCAGGCAAGAATACTGGAGTGGGTTGCTATTTCCTCCTCCAGGGCATCTTCCCAACCCAGGGACTGAACCTGCATCTCCTGCCTTGCAGGCAGATTCTTTACCGCTGAGCCACCAGGGAAGTCCATTTCTTCCTTAGTGTTCATTATTTCACCATGAAACAGTATATGTTTGGGGGTTGAAGTCTGGATTTTCACCAGTCAGAAAAAGCTCAGAATGTATCCTTGAGGCAAAGACAGGAAACTTCAGCACAAACAGTCACAGCAACTGCATCAAAAGACCACTGGATTCTATTTCAAATAAGTCCGTGTTTTGTATTACATCTGTGGTGCATTGCAGGACTGAAATCTGTAGCTTTTCAACATAATATGTGTCTAGATCAAACAGTATTAAATAATCATTAAAATCTGCTTTGTCCTTCTTGAAGAGCTGCTCATAGCCTCACATCGTGCTGTGTGTATTAATGGAACTTTGGATATAATATAAAATGTGAATTGCAACTGTCTTGGGTGGTAGACAGTTTACTAAAGTATTATCCAGAACACATGCTATCTGATTTACTAACTTATTATCCATTAAAAAAATCCCTGGGTAAATAAATGTGTAACTAAAAGAATTGTTACTCTGTATAATCAGATGAATAGATACAAACAGGGAAGATTGCTGTCATTATGTTGTATATTGTGCTAAACAGATGCACATGGTTTTTTCAAATAGTGTGCTGTATCAAACCACTTCCTCCCGTCTAGGCTTTGCTTTTATCAATAAGAGGTTTCATATTTCAAATCAATCGCTGTTTTCTGAGGAGGCCATTCCTCCCCCCTCCTTCTCTCACCCTCCTGCCTTTCCCCCCTGCCCCAGCCAACAGGCTTGGCACAGACAGGAAATGACTGGAAACAGCGGATCTATAATGTGCTGTTAGGATTGGGTCTGCCCTCAGCCACAGGGAGCGAATCATGACCCAGAACATGTCAGAAACTCAACACAAATCAGAGTGAGTGGAAACCGAGTCCCTGCAAGTCTGCCAGTTGCCCCAGATAATGGCTTTGACAGTAATGAGCTAAGCTGCATCAACGCTATCTGTGTTTTGGATTCTTCGGTAGATGACAGTGGTGGAGAGCACACACCTACCCATCCCGTTGCCATTCTCCCAAGGCACGTGTATCTCAGGTGATTGGTAGGCTTGGCAAGGCAGTGATCCTGGGCAGAGACAGGAACTGCACTTGCCCTCATCCCATCCATCCATCCCATCCACACAAGAAACCTTCCTCAGGCAGCATGCTAGAAATGGAGGCGAGAGACCCTCAGAGACTAGCTAGCAAGTCTACTCGTACCAAGAATATGGAATGATAAACGAGATGCCCGATTATGAGATGCCTCTGGAGCACCGAGAAGGAGCACTTAACCCAAACTGAGGCCCAACTCCTGTCCTAAGAGTTGGGATCAGATTAGCAGGAAACCCCTGAACTGAAAGAGATGGAGATGTCAGGATAAATTCCAGAGCTTGATTTGGCAAACTGGGTAAAGAGTGGTGGGGCTTCCCTGGTGGTTCAGCAGTAAAGAATCTGTCTGTGATACAGAAGATGCAGAAAATCCGAGTTCAATCCCTGAGTGGGGAAGATCCCCTGGAGGAGGGCATGGCAACCCACTCCAGTACTCTTGCCTGGAGAATCCCATGGACAGAGGAGTTTGGCAGGTTACAGGCCATAGGGTCACAGAGAGTCAGACATGACCGAAGCGACAGAGCGCGCACCCACACGCGCATGTAAAGAGTGGCGGTGTTTATTAAGATAAACAATTAAGGAGGATATGGTGTCTGTTGTGTTTTCAGCTCTTCCTACGGAAAACTGTCCTACCAAACACTCTATTTCAAACCACCTTTATTCAGATATAATTTGCTTACCATGCAGTTTACCCATTTAAAGTGTGCATGTCATATGGTGGCTAAATTTATCATGGTAACCATTTTGAAATGTACAGAAATATTGAATCACTATTTTGTGTGCCAGGAACACTATAACATAGTGTTATATAAATGACAATTAAAATACAAGCTCTGAGAAAAAGAGATCAGATTTGGCTACCAGAGGAAGAGGATGGGGAGAAGGGTGAATTGGATGAAGGCAGTCAAAATGTACAAACTTCCAGTTATAAGATAAATAAGTAATAAGTATGAGGGATATAATATACCATATGCTAAATATAATTAACACTGCTGTGTGCTATATATAAAAGTCATTAACAGTATATCGTGAGTTCTCATCATACGGAAAAAATTTTTATTTATTTATTTTATATTTATATGAGATGATGAATGTTCACGTAGAGGAAAAAAAAAAAAAGGACGCATGGACTTTCTTGCTGGTCCAGTGGTTAAGAATCCGCCTGCCAATGAAGGGGACACAGTTTTGACCCCTGGTCCAGGAAGATTCCACAGGCTATGGGGCAACTACGCCCATGTGCCACCTCTGCTGAAGCTAAGGCTACCTAGAGCCCATGCTCCATAATAAGAGAAGCCCCACATCCCACAACTAGAGAGCAGGCCCCATGCAGCAACCCAGCACAGCCAGAAATAAGTAAATAAAAAATGTTTAAAAAGGACTCATAAACAGCTACCACAAAGGTATTAAATGAAATCTTTGAGCTAAAAAGAAGTAATATATATATAAATAAAGTGTACACTTCAATGGCCTTTAGTCCTTTCACAGAATTTTGTAATCATCACAATCTCTTTTAAAACATTTTCATCACCCCAGAAGAAACACCACACCCCTTAGCTGTCATCTTCCCATTCCCTAACCACCCCCAGCGCTAGGCAAGCACTCATCTGCTTTCTGTCTCTACAGATTTGTCTGTTTGGGGACATTTCATATAACTGCATTCATACAACAGGTGATCCTTTACGACTGCCCTTTTCATTTAGCATAAGAGATTTGGGTTGTAGAAACAGACTTGAAGAAAGGCAACCCAGGAGTCCTACCCTGGACCACAGCTGATGGATCAGCTCTGACCCATTGCAGGTGGATTCTTTGCCAGCTGAGCCACAAGGGAAGCCCAAGAATACTGGAGCGGGTAGCCTATCCCTTCTCCAGGACCGTCCCAACCCAAGAATCGACCAGGGTCTCCTGCATTGCAGGCAGACTCTTAACCAGCTGAGCAATCAAAGAAGCCCCATCCATATGTGCTGGGAGTCTTTATGTGCTTGGCAATCAGATTCTCTCCTACCTGAACTGCAAAAATACTGAGACAGTGATTCAGTGGTGGCAACACTCAGGGGGAGGAACTGCCCTGGTGGTCTGGTGGTTAAGAATCTGCCTAGCAATGCAGGAGATGCAGGTTTGATTCCTGGTTGGGAAACCATGCACTGCAAAGAAGACTCCATGCAGCTAAAAAGAATTTTTTTAAAAATCAAGGGGAGCTAAAGATGCCAGAATGCACAGTGATTCCATGAGCTAGAACTGGGCCATGAGGGATCAAGGCAAGGTGAGAAAAATGAAAGTGAACATTGTTAATCGCTCAGTCGTCCTGACTCTTTGCGACCCCATGGACTGTAGCCTGTCAGGCTCCTCTGTCCATGAGATTTTCCAGGCAAGAATACTGGAGTGGGTAACCTTTCCCTTCTTCAGGTGATCTTCCTGACCCAGGGATCAAATCCGGGTCTCCTGAATTGCAGGCAGATTCTTTACCCTCTGAACCACCAAGGAAACCATAAGATGAGAAACTGGAAAGTAAACTGAAGTGATGGAGTACAAAGGAAAAGATTCACAGCCTGTAGGGGGGACCAGCCGCTCAGTAACAAGCACCAAGACCAGCAGACCCTGAAGGAAAGCTGAGTAAGGTTAGCAATGGGACCCAGACGAAAAGCATCCCAGCTCCCGCTGTTTACCTCCCAGAGCTGCTCTGGGAGTCCTCTTTTCCTGATCCACTGTGCTTTCTCTTCCCCCAAAGCCTGGTTTGGGCTTTGATTTTTTCAGCTTTAACAGATTCTCTCACATACGTATTTTTTTTTCCCAGTAAAACCTTCATTACCTGTGCAATAAGATTAAAGCGAAAAGCAGCTAAGTGGGATGAGGGAATAATTAACTCAGTAGAAGATGTATGAGGTTGTGGGGCTCTGAGCTGAGTAGGTGCTGGAGATATAACTGCCTGCAAGAAGGGAGTCAGAGCTATGAAAGGAAATTGAGAGTTACCAATGTAGAGGGGACTCTGAGACACAGAATCTTGAAGGTGAACAGGGAAAGAGAAGCCTAGAAAGCAAATAAGAAGGGGCAGCTGGAGAGATGGGTAAAGGACCAGAGATGGTGTTTAGGGACCAAAGTCACAACTCTGGTGTCATTATGCTCCAACATAGATGCCAGCAACCTTTGCAATATGGTTACTTGGGTCTGCATATATTTCCTCCACCTGCTTAGAAAAGCAAAATGACTTCTTCATTCTTAGCTTTGATTTCCATTTAACTCAATAAACCTTTACTGAGAATCACCTTAGACAAAGGACTATACTGTAGGGACCAGGCACATGACAGGTGTGGGTGGGGGTGATTAAGTCCCTAGACTCAAGGGAAAGGAGAGAAAGACCTAGTGTTTATTGTGAGTTTTCTGTGGGTCAGGCTGGCACCATGCAATTTATCAGATTTAAACCTCTCAGCAACCACTGCAGAAACTGATCATGGGCTAAAAACAGACAACACATCACTTTCAATCCTAGCAGCATCAGTTAGTGACTGTGAACCCTTGCTCTAAGCTCCACTGTAGAACAGGATAAGAATATATGCCTCGGGAATTCCCTGGTGGTCCAATGGTTGGGACTGTGTGCTTTCGCTGCCAAGGGGCCAGGTTCAATAGTCAGGATCCCACAGACCCAGGCATGCCCAAAAAACAAACAAACAAAAAGAATATATGCTTCTCAAGCTATCGTAAGTATTAAATGAATGCTCTAGACTGAATGTTTAGTGAAAGTATTAGTCGCTCAGTCATATCTGACTCTTTGCTACCCCATGGACTGAAGCTGCTAGGCTTCTTTGTCCACGGAATTCTCCAGGCGAGAATACCGAAGTGGGTTGCCATTCCCTTCTCCTGGGGATTTCCCAACCCAGTGAAGAAACCAGGTCTCCAGCATTGCAGGAAGATTCTTTACCATCTGCATCACCAGGGAAGCCCAGACCAAAGTTTGTTTCCCCCTCTAAATTCTCATGTTAAATCCTAACTTCCAATATGATGGTATTTGGAAGTGGGGCCTTTGATGGTATTAGGTCATGAGGGTGGAGCCTCAAGAATGGGCTTCTTGTTGTTGTCATTAAGATGCTAAGTCGTGTCCGACTCTTTTGCCAACCCATGGACTGTAGCCACCAGGCTCCTCTGTCCATGGGATTTCCCATGGACAAGAATACTGGAGTGGGTTGCCATTTCCTTCTCTAGGGGATCTTACCAACCCAGGGATCGAACCTAAGTCTCCTGCATTGGCAGGCGGATTCTTTACCACTGAGCCACAAGGGAAGCCCCATAAATCAGATTAGTGCCCTTTAAAAGGGACCCCCCCCCAAAATAAATAAATAAATAATAAAATAAAAGGGACCCCAGACAGCTCTCTTCCCCCTTGCGCCATGTGAGCACACAGCGAGAGGGCAGCCTTTACGAACCAGGAAACATCCTCTCACCAGACACTGAATCTGCTAGTGCCTTGATCCTGGACTTCGCAGCCTCCAGAACTGTGAGGAATGAATGTTTGTTGTTGACACCCCAACCTGGTATTAGCAGGGTATTAGCAAGTCTCTGGCATCAGCAGCCCAAATGGACTATGACAACGAGGGAAACTGCGTACTGTTCCTCGCACACAGTGAGCACTGAATCTCCATCATCCCACTGTCCACTTGTATGTGATGGGCAGACTGACTTGCATTCCCAGGTTTTCAGACTGAATACTTGCCCTCTACATCTCACTACAGGCTCTAGCGATAAGGGACACACCTGCCAATAACCACAATACAAGGCAAAACACAGGGCAAGGGCGGGTCAGAGGGACACGGTTCCAGGCCTGCCACCTCCTCCTCCCTCTTGGCGCCAGTCACCTGCCCTCAGCCCCTCTCCCACGCCCCTCACTTCACCTGGATGTTCTGCAGCTCAGCTGACACTGTGCGTGGAAGCATTCTGTGGACGCTAAACCTGTGGTGCATGGACTCTCCTGGCAATCCAGCAGTTAAGACTCTGCATTCTCAGTGCAGGGGGCCCAGGTTCAGTTCCTGGTCTGGGAACTAGAGCTCACATGCTGCAACTAAGAGTTCTCATCACACAACCGGAAGATCCTGCATCCCACAGTGAAGAGCTGGAGCAGCCAAATAGAGAAAATAAAATGAAATAAAACTTTTGTGCAAAGGTTACAAATTGGGATATATGGGAAAGACCAGACGTGTTAGGCTTTGTGAAGGACTGCTGGATATTCCAGATCTATTTTTTATGCAAGGACACACTTGGAAGGGACCCCGCTGTAAAGGCTCATCAGCCCCCACCATAATTAGGCAATAACTTTGCAGCAGGGAACATCTAAGTTGGGTTCCAGAATAGCGGGGGGTAGCGGCTCCAGAAGGTGGGCAACGATGCCAGGAGGGGAGCTGTGAGAAAGGCAGAGACAGGCACCCACAACCATGTCACTAATTTCCTTGGGGGGCTCTCTGAAGAGGCCCAGACCCCACAGCTCCACAAATCCTCTTCTGGGCCACCTGGGGTGGTGGTGCCATCTGTGGCTTCATCAGACTGACTGAAACCCTCATAATTAGCCACAAACTAGTAAAACAGAAAGCCAGGGAAAAGACCACATCAGTGGAAGTTGCCTTAGGAGAGTGAATTCAGACCACCCAGAAAGACACTTAATTCTTTGGAGCTCAACAAGTCCTAGTGTACAACACTATCAACAACCAATGGTGAGAAGTAAACCCCAAAACAGACTCTCTAATTCTGAATCCAACGAAAACCCACTGAAACAACGAGAGTAGATATAACAGATAGTCATGAGTACCTAACACACAACACACACCATTGGCTCTAAAACATGTTTTAATACTCTGAGGTGCAGAGACCTGTTGTCCGAAGGATTCCCCAGATTCTGCTGTGATGCACTGTGACTGGCTGAGTGGCATTTATAGAAGTACCACAGGCAAGGAAAAGAGTGTTAGGGTGTAGCCCCCTGCTCTCATGAGGCTTACATCCTTCTGAAGAATTCACAGAAAACCACAGCAACAAGGCAGGATGTAATAAACACCAAGATGTGTGATCCAACTGTAACAGTTTAGCAACTGGCAGCTATCAGTGAAGGCTGCACGTATGAGCAGTCTCCAGAGAGCAGCCTGAACTCGAGCCAGAGCTTAGAAGAGAAGACTTTCCACTTGGTAAGGATCAGCGCCTGGCACAGAGTAGGTGCTTAATCAATACCTGCTGATACCAGCAATTCAACAATGCTGATCAAGGATTTGTAGATGGGCATATGCAAGATGATGTCCAATAACATACCACAAACCCCATGTTTCCCTATCCTTCTGATACACCTCATCTACATTCCCAAGGAAAGGAATCCAAGCTAATACCATTTCTACTTCTAAGTGAAGGAGAGGCAAGGACTAGGGGAAAGAGCAGAAATGCACTTTTAGCCCAGAGACCCTGATACTCCAAGCACTGTTCCTTCAGCTCTTTTAGCAAAACCTGCAGCTGCATGTTTTCCAACTTACACTGTTTCATTAACACCAGTCCCTAACCACCAGGCATTCTAGTTCTTGCTGTTGCTCAGGGGAGCCTGTATGCCCCTGCAACCTATGGAATCCCTGCTAAGATTCCGGATAAATGTCCTAAACAAATAAAATTCATTCATTATGTGAATTAAATCAAAATATAACTCTTGCAGTTTTGCACATGGAAAGTAAAGAGAACAATGCATGCAAGCTATTCCACAAGTTAAGCAAAGTAGATAAACACACAGAAGTAGCCACAGGACTGGTGTGGTTTATAAATCAAATACAAAGAGAAAGGAATATTGCCTCTTACTGTCGTATGACTTTTGTCAATTTTGTCTGTTCCCGGACAAAAGTTCATAACTCTTTCCACATAAACATGTGATCAGTTTCCACAGGTTTTAGGAGCTCTGAATGTATCTAAATGTCTAGGATTCACATTGCCACCAGGACTGTATGCATGTGTAGAAATGAAGAAATCATCACTTTACAGAAGAGGAAACTGAGACCCAGAGAGGCTAAGACGACTCATCGAAAATCACAGCAGTTAGGTTCAAAGCCAACCTGCAGAGACACATGTTTCTTCACCCCTAGCACGTGGCTCTTTTATCCACACTCAGCATTTCTCAAAGTATGCTCCACAGAACACAAGGGCCTGGGTTATAGGTACTCTCTGGAGCAGGGAAAAAATATTTCATGGTCAGATCAATTAAGCGGGGCTAACGAAAAGTAAGTGGATTTTTTCACTTGTTCATCTGAACTTGTAACAAACTGTCTTGTCAGGAGAGGTCGGAGAGAAAGGAACGCATGGATGGTGGTACAGCCTTTCTCACACTCACACATAGGTAGGAGATTTTTGTCCCCCTAATACCCAGAAACTCCAATGGCAACCCACTCCAGTACTCTTGCCTGGAGAATCCCAGGGACGGGGGAGCCTGGTGGGCTGCCATCTGTGGGGACACACAGAGTCGGACACGACTGAAGCGACTTAGCAGCAGCAGCAACAGCAATACCCAGAAACTCCCTAGGGACAGCTATGTTCCACATGACAACTTGGAACAAGGTGCTGGAGTCGCGCTGCTTCTCAGATGTTTCCTGGGCTGGAATGGTTTTTATATTATGTGTCTGCGTTTAGTGGGGCTGCCTTCCTCTCTCTGCAGAACCTTCTGCAACAAGCACAGAAGACGTGATACCTGGAGACTTTTGTACAGCTGAAGGCTTCTCTGTACCATCTGCCTAAAAAAAGTGAGAGCAGCGGGGTCCCAGCGGTGACCCAGAGCTGATGGATGGCCTCCAGAAATCCAGTTCACCCCAACCACTGGCAGCCTGCCCAACCCGGAAGACTACACCGGCAAAACGTGTCCTGTCAGACAGCGGTCCCGCCCCGAGAAACAGACTTGCGCCCAGGGGCAGAGGCAGAGGAAGAAGGAGGAAGAGGCTTTTTCTCTGCTGTCTTTGAAAGGCTTTGGTCACTTGCTCTTAAAATGCCTGTTTTAGCTCTGTTGCTAGAAAGGCATTAACTGCTCTCCTCATGCAGGGGCCGTGCGAGGGTAGACCCCTGTTTCTGGTTAAGGGACGTCACCCGCGGGTCTTGTTACCGACCTCTGCGGTCACACAGTGCTCAACTCCTAGGAAAGATCTAGCTAGACTCAGTGAGAAGTCCCGGAACACTGACGGGTTTCCGGAGCTAGAGCTCCCCCTGCTGGCAGTCAGGGCGTTTCGTAACGCCGCTCGGAATTCTTTCTTTCCTGTGAGTGCGGAAGCCCGGATTGAGGAGGGAGCTTTCAGCCAGCCACTTTTCTCTTGTAGTGGCTTTTCCCAAGGACTTGAGCTGACGTCGGTGTTCAGCCATTTGTGATTCTTCCTTCCCCTTGGCTATCTCCCTTTTACCGAAAATGCCCCAGTTTGCCCAGCCCGGATCGAATTGGGCTCTTCCGAACTGGGAATTTAGGTTTGGAGAATTTCTCGAATTGAAACAAGGTCTTTGTAGGACACATTTCTCACTAATAAGATTACATTTTCAAATATCAGACGCTTTGCATTGACCATCTAGATGGAAGAAGGAAAGAGAAAGGAAGGGAGGGAGGGAGGCAAGACGAGAAAAAAAAAAAACACCACAGACCTGCTTTACTATCATGGGGAAAAGACATGTCTCCAAAACATGTTTCCTTTAATTGGGATCCGGGGGATGAAGGGTGAAAAAATGCCTCAAGGAAGTTGCCCTTAGGAGGGAGGTCTACTGTACAAACGTCGGGAATCTGGCTTCACTCTGCTCTGATTGCTAAGCCTTCGCTTGCTATAGGACCCCGTGGTTTCTGTCGAGTAGAAGAATGAAGAAGAAACCTTCCCTCATTTCTAACTTCACCTTCAGACATCAGGCTCTCCAGGATCCCTGGCGGCTGAGAAACTTGATGTCCCTGTTTGGGGAATGCATCCTAGATAATGCTTTCATAGATGCCATCCTATTTTAAATGGAGAATATTTTTATTTTTCAGATAGAAAGTTGAAGGGAAGGAATAGAACTGAGACAGTCTGAAATGGAGCTCTAGCTTTATGATGCAGGATGGGGGTAAGGGCTTCTGCTGGCTCTCCACCCCCCCACCCCCCCCCACCCCCCCCCCCGCCAGACAATGGCTCATTAGGATCCACTGGCACAGAATTTGGAGGCTCCTTACAACCTACGAATTAGAGAGGATATGTGCTGTTTCCTTCCTCTGAAAGTAGAATGGTGCCCATTTGCGAGCTCACTGAAAATAAGAAATGGAAAGACACCAAATGCAAAAATCGAAATAAAGGCGTACCTCCTTCAACCCACTGAATAATTATTCAGATTTATAAAAAATGAATAATAAGGGAGCAAATCTTCATTTTACAGAAGGATGCACCATGGGATTTCTTTACATTTCAAGTTCCCCTGATGCATAAAACATATGATTAGATTTACAAAACTTGATTTACACAGTTTTTTAGGAAAACATCTTTGCGGAAAGATTAGGTGTGATTAGATGCAAGAGCTCTTCTCTCAGGAGGGAAAACAAATGAGCTTAGCTAACAGAAGATGGCAGAGTTAACGACCAAAAACTCTTCATGCCATTTGGGAGGGCTGATTTCAATTCTGTGGCATTCTTAGAGATTTCTTAGGCAACTCCGAATGACTGCTTACAGAGATGAGACTAGAGCTCCTCTACTGGCCTGCCCACACACTGGGTGGGGCTCAGTCTTCTCTGAACTCATGTGTTCTAGAAAAGTCTGAACATGGCAGGTGAGAAATTGTAGTGTGGGGCCCCCTGTGAGGCAAAACACTGTTAGTGAGGAGAGACACAGAGAGACAGACCGAACGCCCCTGTGTTCCTGAGAGCATTTGGCTAAAGCGAAAAGAAGAAATGTGTTATTCTAAATGAATCAGTTTGTTCCAGGGAGGTCCCTAACTCTCAGAACCTGCAGGATACAGCTGGATTTTGCAGTTTCAACTTCCATTATTTCCAAAGACCTGTCTTCCCACGAAGTTCAGCCATGTACCGGGCACACAGTATGGCCAGATAGTGACGTGCAGGCTAATCTCTCATCTAGTTTCCTGGATGGTCAGAACCTACGTCATTTTTAGATTCAGGAAAACTGGCCATTCTAACCTTAAAGGAAAACCAAGATTCAATTCACATACTCTGTTTTCTGATAAATACTGCTGTGATCCATTGTGAAGTATCTAGGAATTTCCGTCACACTGTGGTCTAATCCCTGATCTGCCTTTAGCCTTCTGATCTGAGGAGCCATGAGAATCAATATCCGAGCTCCTCTCAACAGCTGCACTTTAGGATGGTTAGGAAAGGGAACGTTCTTTCTCTCCTCTCTCTCTTGGACTCGAAACCACAATAACACTGAAAGCCAGTGCAGACGTCCACTTCATTAGATACCATCATGCTACAGTATTTGTTTATGATTTTATCCCTGTTCTGGTGATGTAGCACATTTACTGCTCATGAATATTTGATACTGAATTAAACCATTTGTCACTCGGTTATATAAAGAACACAATTCAGTTCACAGCAAACCATTTGAAACAGAACTCATTATTATGATATCACAATTTTATTTTATTTTATTGGAGTGTTTTGATTGTTAAATAGACAATACATGTCTTTCTCTCTCTTTTAATTTTTCTTGTCTAAAAGATGAAACCCTGCCTTTTACTTTGCAAACTACATTACTTGATTTCCTTTAAATAGAGAAAACTCATTTTCTATAATATTAAATTGTTTAATTTGGGACAAATGGAATAATAATGTTTTGCTACGAGACAGAGTTTCAAAAAAGAGAGGGAACGTTTGTCTCTCCCCACTTAAAAAAAAAAAAAAAAAGGCCATGTTAGTATTTCATAGCAATTCAGCTAAAAGAACCAGCAACAGCCTGGTTAGAATGAAGAATTTGTAACTGTGTTCTGTGCACATTGTTTTAGTAATACAGAGTCATTTAGGCATGCACAGACACATTATAAATCTTGGGTCATTATCAATATGACTGCCTTGACAGAATCACTGGCTTGTGCGTCTGATCAGGGCACCTCCTGGGAGCAATGATGACAACAACTAGGGTTTTGCTAGGCGAGCCGGCCAGGCAGCGAACTCTTGCCGGCCCCGCCCTGTTTGGTAGCAGCTTCTCACCAGAGTTCCAGAGCTGACCTAGGTGCACGGATGAAAGACCGCCTCAGGGGGGACTGACCCTGCATGCCCTGTTCCCTCAGCTAGACCTTGCTCCTGAGAGTGACTAGGCAGCCCATTCACCAGTCTGAGAGCCCATCATTGTGAGGGGACACCATCAACAATTAGTAAATACACAGAGATGCTCAGAGGAAGAGGTCCATAAACACATAGAGATGGGAAATCGTTCATGAGAGTGGCAAAGTGTGTTTCTATATGGTCATCGATTTCACTTAACATGGCTATTTTCTGGTTTGATTTTTTTTCTTTTCCCTTTAATTTGACCAAAGCAAAGCAGGAAATGGCTCTACAGCTTAAAAAAAATAGCCAATAAAACAAATTAAACTTCATAAGCCACTCTTTGAAATCATAAGATCTAGCCATGTAAGAAATTTGTTTTAGAGAAACAGGTTTCAATATACCATATCAGTTGCAACCATCTGCAAATATTTTCCTTTTTATATTTTCCTCCATATAAGAATATTTTTTCAGCTCTTTTTCCCAAAAAATACATTGCTTTTTAATGGTCCGGGGTAATTCTACATGCCCAATATTTGCTGATTCATGTTCTAATATCAAACTTTTCTTTTCATCCAAATGCTTCATTGGGTGTATAATTTAGGTAAAACCATAGTCAGATACAACTAGGACAAATAGACCCCTGCATGCTAACTGACTGTTGGCATGACACCAAAAATATTTAGAATTCCTCTGTTTTTTATTACATGTGATGAGTCTACTATATAATAGTCTTTAAAAACCTCCAAAAACTCACAAGCTACATCTGATATTACTTCTAGAACAGCAAGTTGCTCTCTGTAACTTTCTAAGGATACATTCAGTCCTCTGTATCCTTGGGTTCCACATCCAGGGATCCAACCGACATACGACTGACAGTACTTAGGGGAAAAAATTCCAGAAAGTTCCCAAAAGCAAAATTTGAGTTTGCTACATACCAGCAACTATTGACATGGCATTTACACTGTATTTACAAGTATTTACATAGCATTTACATTGTATTAGTTATTACAAGTAATCTAGAGATGATTTAAAGTATATGGGAGGATGTGCATGGGTTATATGCAAATACTACAGCATTTTATATGAGACTTGTGCATCCAAGGATTTTGGTATCCATAGGGGTTCTGGAAACAATCCCCCACGGGTACAGAGCATTGACTCTAATGGAAAGAGAATACTAGTCAAATTATGCTCCCCCTTCAATAATCTGTTTTACATCAAACGTCACTGCACATGTGTTTGTGATGATTTTTCCTCTCGATTAACTGTCTTCAGCAATCTCCTTTGTGCATCCGCATTGATCAAGTATAATGCCCAGACCATCTCAATTTATGTTTTCATGTTAGTTTCCCATTGTTGACCAAAAGGCAGTGAAATCTAAGGTAGATTTTATTTTTTAAAAGGCGAACAACAACAAAAGCTAAAGTCATATAGCTGGTTAAATGAAGTGCAATGTTGGCATAATGGACTGCACCTTTTGTTTGGTTGGTTGGTCATCCTTGATCATCTGAGGACCCAGTGTCCTTGGCTGTAAACTGAGGACACTGGATTACGTGGTATCTAGGTTTCTTAAAATTCTGTTTCAACTTAGGGGCTGGTTTAGAGAACAAGGCTTGGCTTTTTAGGGTAAAGTCATTTAGGCTAATTCACGTGCCGTCTCTTCAGCCACCTGGTGTCAAGGTCAGATTCAGTTCAGTTCAGTTCAGTTCAGTTGCTCAGTCGTGTCCGACTCCTTGCGACCCCATGAGTCGCAGCACGCCAGGCCTCCCTGTCCATCACCAGCCCCCGGAGTCCACTCAGACTACCTGGTGTGTATTGCTGACCTTAGAAAACTTGGGGGCAGGACTCCATTCTCTGGGTTTTGATGTTGTTATTATTGCTTGGTTTTGGTTGTTGCCCTTTTTTTTTTCTTTTTTTGGCGGCAGGGGAGGGATTCACTCAAGTAACTTGATGTATTTCCTCGGATTTAGTTCTTTCTCTGTTTCTCTAACACACAAACAGTCTCCCTCTCCTTTCCTTCAGTTCCCTGATTCCCCTTTCTAGTTTGCTTGCCTCCCTTCTTCTCCGCAGCCCTCACAAGAGTTTCCTTTTCGGACTTTCTGCTTATCCACCATTTCTCTCAACTATTGTTTCTAAATCACTTTAGATCCAGGGCCTCCTGAAAGTTTCCAGGTTTGCCTTGGTACTCCTCGGGGTTAAAGGGTCCCACAACCTGTCATGGGAACAGGAGGCTGCCTAGGGTAGAAAAGGGAAAGTTAGATTTTATTTTTTAAATGTGGTCATGAAGAGGAAGAAGATCAAGAATAGACAAGATTTAATGGTGATACGGGTTCTCTAGGGGCTCAGACAGGGCCAAGGGGGCCTTCACAAGATAAAGATCAGCCCAAGGAGAAGGAGTCATTCTATCTCCCACTTGAGATGAGTTGAGTTACTCACTAGGGTCCGACTCTGCAACCCCATGGACTGCAGCACACCAGGCTTCCCTGTCCATCACCCACCCCCGAGCTTGTTCAAACTCATGTCCATAGAGTTGATGATGCCATCCAACCATCTCATCCTCTGTCATCCCCTTCTCCTCCTGCCTTCAATCTTTCCCAGCATCAGGGTCTTTTCCAATGAGTCAGTTCTTCTCATCAGGTGGCCAAAGTATTGGAGCTTCAATTTCAGCATTAGTCCTTCCAATGAACATTCAGGGCTGATTTCCTTTAGGATTGACTGGTTTGATCTCCTTGTGGTCCAAGGGACTCTCAAGAATCTTCTCCAACACCACAGTTCAAAAGCATCAGTTCTTCGGCACTCAGTTCTCTAGGTCAGAATACTGGAGTGGGTAGCCTTTCCCTTCTCCAGGGGATCTTCCCAACCCATGGATCGAACCCAGGTCTCTCACATTGCAGGCAGATTCTTTACCAGCTGAGCCACAAGGGAAGCCCAAGAGTACTGGAGTGGGTAGCCTATCCCTTCTCCAGTGGATCTTCCTGACCCAGGAATCAAACCAGGGTCTCCTGCATTGCAGGCGGATTCTTTACCAATTGATATATCAGGGAAGCCCCTTTGCCCCAGAAATCTCCTAAATGTGGCAAGACCCAGACCTGTATCTGGCCTCCTCTGCGGGCAGGTGAGGGATTTTCCCAATGCTCTCACCAAATTGTGGTAAAAATTCACCCAATTAGTGACTGGCATAACCTGAGCACGTCATTCTCACTGATCAACAAAGATGCATCTTATCACTCATTGTAGCCCCTCCACTGCTATAAGAAAACACATCAACACAGCCACTCACCCAGTCATTCTTGAAAAGAACACTTTTCAGTGAAATGTAAACCACTCAGAAACCAAAGGCTAATAACGCAAGGATTCAAGTTGCTTTAAGTCTCAGGACAAAGTATGGCATTTAAAAAATATAGTGAAGTTGGTCATCAAAGTAAAGTGAAAGTCGCTCAGAGTACTGAAGCGGGTAGCCTGTCCCTTCTCCAGTGGGACTTCCCAACTCAGGAATCGAACCAGGGTCTCCTGCATTGCAGGCTACCCACTCCAGTACTCATGGGCTTCCCTTGTGGCTCAGCTGGTAAAGAATCCGCCTGCAATGTGGGAGACCTGGGTTTCAATCCCTGAGTTGGGAAGATCCCCTGGAGAAGGGAGTGGGTAGCCTTTCCCTTGGTCATCAAAGGAAGGATATAATAGCAGAGAGCAGAACCTGCAGAGCGGGTTCTAAAGTAGCGTTTTCTAAAAAATCAGAAAGCTCTCCGCTCCCATTGTTATTACTGGTATTCGATTTTGACCATGTTTTCTACTCACACCCCAATGTGGACAGAAAGTGCTATTTTCTTCCCTGTCAGTGCGTACATGGCTGACAGTGTGCAGAGCCCAGCCTTTCCTCTCCACCTCTGGTGGCACTTGGCCTTTCAGAGGCATATATAAGAGCCTGTCTTGATTCTGGGTAGCCTCTGGGTAGCCTCTATCATGGCTGGGTAGCTTCTATCATGAACTCCAAAAGCGAGAGCTTATGTATGTAGGAAGCTTGAGTGGGAAGAATCGATGGCAGAGATCCTTGTCTTGGCTGGGGCATATAGAGACCCAGGCTCACCAGAACCCTCTTCTTGAGATCTATGCTAAATGAAAACTTCCCAGAGCTCTCAGCAACTCTTGATCAAGCACATGCACAAAGTATTATTTAAGGAACCACTCAGTCCCAGACCCTGAGGATACGCAGAGGGACAAGCCTGGCCCAAGGCTGAGCTCCTACAGCAAGACTGTGAGATCCAGAAGCACCTCTGCTCCCATCTGCCTGGTTTGCCACGGGAGGGGGGACTCCCCCAGGAGAACCCTGGGGGGCTGGGAGTGTTGTAAGAATACTGGGTCAGTGAGGAGAAAAGTAACTGCTTCCTGCAGGTGCCAAGTGGACTTCAGCTGCCCGTCAAGGCATTTTCATCTCCAAGTGCAACATGTTCACTGAGTCACAACTCCCGCATATTAGCTCGGGAAGCAGGTCTGCCAAGATGACCTGAAAACACTTGAAATCGGTGCCATCCCTGCAATTAATGAGGGGTGGAGCATCCCTAGTGGGCAATTTCCTATTTGGATACACTCAAGTTCATCCAGTTTGTTTCAGAATCTAATAAAGGCCCTCAGTGAATCCAGTATACAAACCCCTGTTCCTGGGGCTACGCCTGATGTAGATCCCACTCTGGATTTCATGGAGGGGGCAGATCTACCTAATTCCTTTTTGCTTCATGGGACACTGTGTCTTCTCATGCAGGTTATCAACGGTCCAGGTCTTCCCTGGTGGCTCAGCTGGTAAAGAATCTGCCTGCAATGAGGGAGACCTGGGTTCGATTCCTGGGTTGGGAAGATCCCGTGGAGAAGGGAACGGCTACCCACTCCAGCGTTCTGGCCTGGAGAATTCCACGGACTGTATAGCCCATGGGGTAGCAAAGAGCTGGACACGACTTTCCCTTTCCCTCTCATCAATGGTCCTCGTGAAGCAACTAGAGAAAACACCCAAAAGGGAAGGCACAGAATATTTAAGATTTCTCTTAAGAGTTCTCGTCAAGCTGTTGACAACACTGGCTAGAGAACTTATGCTAAAATTTTTGCAGACACCTCTGGAGTTCGGACGAGCTCACCGTAAAATAAACAAGCCTCATCAATTGTGCGAGTTGAGGTTTTCTTTGCGATTTAGCTACCTTGTGTGTTTTTATGGCAGCCTCCCTCCCACCCCCACCCCACCATTTATCACGTCATCTTATCACAGTCTCTTTCTCAGAGACGCAAATAGCACACTAATGTTTCCTTTTGTGAGGGTGAGTTGTCAATCTCTTCAGAAAGGGAACAACTACCGACAGCTCTCTCTTTTGATAATCTTCCTGACACTTGCCTGAGCCCGACTGATCCATCACAGAGGGCCTGGCTCCGTGGAGAGGCGCATGCTGACAGTCAGTCAGTATGGATGTCACTTTGTGTCCATCAAGAAAATATGTAAAGTGAACCACTGTGTACTTTGCACTAGTAAATAGGCTTTCTTTTCTCTTAAATCTTGTCTGTTTTTCATTGGCTGACAGTATAAATACAACACACAGAACTCTGCCCTTTTAACATGCAAGTCTGAAAGCCATCCTCTTGGTGCAGTTTTCAGCTTATTGGTGTACTCTTATTTTCCTTGACGAAGGAGCGGGAGCATGAACATGAAGACTCAAAATGCCAAATGTTGTCAGGCTCAAGAGCAGCTTGTTAGACTCAGGAATGCGGGACTTGGTGTGAAATCGCTATTGCATTGCATCACCAACCATAAAACTTCCAGTCACCAGAAACCCTCTCAGAGACCACAGTTGTCAGTTTGTAAATGTAGAGCAATTTAGAGAACTTGCAGGAGGAGGCTAGGAATATGGAACTATAAAAATATAATGTAGTCATTTCTCCGAAGGAGTCTGATACATCAGCCTAGGTGAAGCCCAAAACTTTCTCTTGGAAACTTTTTTTCCCCGTCTGATGTGGGGTTGAGGGGCAAAAGGGAAGGTATGGTGGGAGGAAGGAGTTGGGGAGAGGCTGGGATGGAAAAAGGAAAAATAGATTTTATATTTACATTGGTGTACTGGGTAGGCAGGTCACTGGCTGTAGGTGGCCCTATTCCTTCCTTTCTGGGAATAAAAATGGATAAAAACCATCACCAATCGACCGCCAACTGGGACTGGCTAAGATCTGTGGCTAGAATTATAACTGGACCTGTGAGATGTTTAGATTCATTATATACAGTCTTTTGAATAGAAAAATCCGTAGAAACCTAAATGTCCATTGATCAAAAATGATTAAAAAATTATAGGGATTCATACTATGGAATCTTCTACTGCCATTCTAATGAGGTAGATCTTTTTGTTCTGCTATAGAGATGTGTCCAGTATGTGTGGAGTGAAAACAGCATTTTGCATTATGATATGAATAGTGCAATTCCATATTTTATTTCTAAAGCTTGATACAAATGCCAACAATTAACAACGGTTAATCCTGCGGTAGTGGGATTGTGAGAGACCATATTTTATTTTTTACATTTCAGATGTTTACTTGAGTTTTTTTCAAACAAGTGTTCATTTGCTTGGCTATTTCTCTTAAGCCTATAAGAAAATTTTACTTTCATTCATACATAATCTCCAAGGCACGAAGGCGTTTAGGAGAGAAATTTCATGGGCCCTCATTACCTTGGAGAAAAGGATATGTGTACTTTATACATATGTATTATGTATAAATGTGTATATTATATATAAACTAATATTTATATATTTATAGTTCACCCTGGGGTAAAAATTAGGATGAAAAATCCATATTTAGAAAACTCTCAGGCAGACTTTCCTCTCATTCGCTGAGAAAAATAAGATTTTGGTGTGCTCTGCCAATGCAACTGAATTGAATTGAATTTGTTTAAAGGAAGAGAAACTGGTTCTTCTAGGCCTCCCACAAAGATCTAGGGATTCCATGACAAAGAAATAATAATCCCTGTGGCTTCTAGACTAAAAAGAATTCTGTAGCGACGACATAAACAAACATCCTAATAAAACCCCCTTTTACTTTAAACACATATCTCTGCGAATTATTTTTCCCTGTCATTTTGACTGAAAATAAAAGATGTCTTCAAAAATAAATTAAATAACTGGCCAGGAAAATGAACCCCTGATTTGAAAATTCAGGGCGCGTGCCAACCCACAGCACTGGAATTTTGTATAAGACTGTAACTCCTAATAAAAAGCATGAAGTATTACACAAAAACCCTGAGGTGGAAGCTGAGAGATCAGGGCAGTGATACTCATGGATTAGAGCAGAAAGAAACGCACCGTGGGTATTCGTGAAGATGCTTTCTATTCCGGGGAAAGGGTGGTGTTTCATTAAGGATGGGATCAGAGGACTTGAGTCAGATACATTTTTTTTTTTTTTTTGCCCCTGTCAAGAAATGAAGTGAAATTCGATGAGAATTTTTAAGTGACTTTTAAAACCTCTTGACGTGATGTGCAGATCCGAACACCCTTTCTGTCTTCTGCTCCAAGAGTGGGCTAGGCTGAGACTACTGCAGGAACAATAACAGAACACACACGCACAGACTCCTTCAGCATGTCCACGCGAGAAAGAACAAGAGATGGATAACATAAAAATGTAGAAGCGTTTAAGAAATACTCACACTTCACGGTAAAATAGGATTACAAAACCTTTGGAATAAGTTTGCTCATAAATGTTAACCTAACGGCAATTCTTAAACGTGATCAAAAGGGAACAATGCTGTATGTCCATCAGTGGGAACGTTAGTTTACAAATTACGCTACATCTAATAATGTGATGCAGCCATGACAAATGATGGTTTAGTTTTAGATTTAATGACAAAGATAGGAAAGTGATAATTACGTAAATTATATATTTGTATATTACAGGTGAGATTTTATTGGTATTATATAAAGTGATGCTATATATTTTATTAAATATAGAATTTTAAATTTTTTATTATATAAAATGAGAAGATCTGATTGCAGTACCATATGAAGTGGTAGGTTCCTTTTTTGTAAAAACACCTGCTATACATAAGCAAAGCTTAAAAAGTGTAATGTAGAAAAAACAAAGTCTAAAAATGGGATATGTATATGTATATGTCCTCAGGAAGGGACTTCTGGAGGGATGTGGACTATGAGGGGACACAATAGTTTGCTATGATGCAAGGGATGTTTTGATGTAGGTGGTCATGATATGAATGTATACTATTGAAAAAAAAATTTTTTTTAGTATTGTGTCACGCGTTAATGATTTATGTGCCTTCTTTGTGTATTTTACATCTCAATGAATAAAGAACATAGGACAAAGGTATTAATGATACGATCTTGGGAAAATATGCTTGATGCTGATTTTTCTTAGTCTATCTTTCTATAACTTAATTTTTTTACAACAATCACATACTTCTTTTATAATCTGAAAATAATAATAAAGCACCTATCTCAAAAAACAAAGCTTCAGAGAGCAGGGACGGTAGGGATTTTTCAGAATTGAGGCAGGGTGTGCTTGTGGCAAGCTCATTTCTTTATTTGTGGAAGATACATATTATCCATATCATGTTTTCCATACATTGTACACATTTTCCCCCCATCCCAACTAAATCGAGTTTTCACTTAGTGGTTAAAAGGTGCAAGTAACATGGAGACCTCATCCTCCTGCCTCATTAGGAAAATATCCAACCAAAAGAGGTCAGCAAGCAGAGCAGTGTCCAGCCCGGGAGGGAAGTGAATGAGAGAGGAGATGAAGGAAGGCCCGTCTCAGATTCCCGCGGCTCTGGCCTCCAAGTTGAAGGGCTCCGTTGAGGTGTGTTGCTGTGTACGTGACAGGTTATGTTTATTTCATGTTCTGAATGATTCCTTTTTAACCTACCAAGTATTTATAGCCCATAGAAACTCAGAGATGAAAGTTCTTCCAATGTGCAAAAGCCACAAATGACAAAATCTTGTTAGAGTGGCCGAAGCCAGGAGGGCTCTCAAGCCCGCGTGTGTGTCTGTCCGTCTGAAGCCCCGTTCATTACAACTGAGCTTTTCTGGGCTGGTCCTCAGTGGAGAATGGGTGACCCTAGGAGACCATTGCGACCACTGTGTTGTGAGCTGAAGGAGAGCCATTGAACACAACAAAAAGGATGCTTCAAGGACACACGGCAACACAATCAGAACCATGCCACAGGCTCTGATGGCTAGGAGGTGACAGCGGGAGTGATACAATTAGGGACAGGAGTGGTTCAATTTAGGGGGAAAAAAAAGCCCACAGAAGTATGCTGTTTTCGGGACAAAGAGGCTGAGTTCTAAAGTACCCCCAATAAGCAGCTTCCACAAAGGGCTGACCATGTGCCTGTAGCAGATGGCCCTTTAAGCCACACTCAGACCTGGCGCTCTAAAAAGAGTTCGGGGCAGCAGGCTTGCAGGCGAGGGAGAGCTGAGCTGCGTGAGGATGTGCGGGTGCCCTGGGTACCAGGGACAGGCCGAGCCAGACAAAGCCGCCCCTGGCAGGACTGGTGAGTCTCCAGCCTGTGTCTGTTCTCCTGCCTCTTTCCTGTCCCCCCCTCCCCACAGCTCCCCGCTTTATGCATTTTGAAGGGATAAGCCAGTTGAGGATGCCCACGACTCATTTGTTCAGCCATTTGGGCTATAAAGCTCAGTCAACCCAGCAGTGAGCACTTTCCCTCTAGACAAAAATTCTCAGAAAATAAGAGCTTTATCATCTTCTGGATGTCCAGGTTGGAAAAAGCTACGTTTTCCCTAGCAGGACTACTAGAATGCATATAATCCTATCAATGACAACGACTCGTTATCAAGAAGTAGGGGAAGACACAGATGAAGAAGACAACATGGAATAAAATATTTTAACCATATCATTTTCCAGGACTGTTGGGCCCAGGTTAATCCTTTATAAATATGTTCATAAGCCAGTCATGGAAAATGAATCTCAGCCAGCCCTTTGATGGGCTCTTGGAATAGGAACAATGGGGAAAGCCCAGCACTTCATCTTTCCCAGACTACTCTTGAGTCTGGGGTCATGGAGTTCAGAAGTGCAAAGATCCAATTCGACATCTCTAAACACTGACATCCTTGACTTCTGGGAGGGCTCTGGGCACACATTTTTCATTTCTCTTGCGGGTAAGTTTCCTTCTTCAAATACAACTGTTGTGTGCAGTAACATTAGTACAGGGGGGAATCTGTGCATATTTTAGAAAAGATAAACCCTGAAAATCATATCAGTTTTAGGAAACAGACTTTCTCTACTAGTAGGCACAAGAGCAGTCTGCCTTAGAGAAAAAACACATGCTTGAAACTGACTACTCTATAGACACTCAGAGAATGGCATGTGGGACTCAGGGTTTCAGAGGACAGTTGTGCAGTTTGTGCACTGAACAAATAATCTCACACTATGATGTGCAAGCTCACTCACCATATGCGGAGGCGTTGCTTGATGCTAACAAGTAGATGAATGTCTTCTTTGGGATACTGTTGTCCTGTATCAGCATAAATACTACTCTTGTGTTCTCCTCTATGCCCTGACTCAGGGATGATGGCAGTGCCGTGCGTGCACATGCCTTACTTTTGTCTGTCCAACGCCCTGACTGTCCAACCACCATGGAACACGCACTTGGGTTATCTGCACACCACATGGCAATAAGCTCACCAACCTGCTCCTTAGTAATGATAATGATTATTTCCACGTACTGAATTTCTACTACATGCCAGGACCTGTGCTGGCTGAGGGCTTTCCAGATGATGTTATTTAGGCTCTTTCTCCCTGTCAATACAGGGAGGTTGATGGACCCAAATTCAGCCTCAGGTCTGTCTGACCCCAGAGGTCATGTTCTTCAAATGGTGACTGTGGGGTCATCTCTTCCCTCCCTCCCTCTGACCCTCCGTCAGCTCACACAGGATCCACATGATCTCCTGCATAGGAACGCTGCTCCCTGCCCCACCATTCCCCTCCTAATTCCTCATCTTTTGAGTTCTCAGCTTCAGAACTGCTTTCTCTAAAGAAATTAGGCCTTTTCCTCCCCAGCATTTATAGCCCACAGACAATGCATGTTAGTTTGCACTTAGACTTGTTCACTGTCTGCACTGCAGACCTTGCCAGGCAGGCCTGTGCCTGGTACTTGTACCGTTGGGTGCCTGATGCCCAGGGCTGAGCACGCAGGAGGGCTTATGAACATCTGATGAAGGAATGAATGGCAAAGAAGGGTGTAAGCAAGGCAGATAACACTCCTCTTTAAATTGCTTCTAGTTTAGCCATAGGATTCTAATTGTGAGGAAAACTCACAGTTGACACCGACTCCTTCCTTCAACAATCACTATGTATCGGAGGCTTCACTCAGCCTTCCTGAGGAGCCCCCAGCTCCCTTCTGCTCGGGTCTCCCCAAATATCCCTCGTCTTGACCCCACTACTCCTCCCTCTCCTAGGAGGGCTCTTGACCTCCCCTGGATGATGAAATTCTGGCCTCACGTCCTGCGGGATAACACCTTTCCTAGGTTCTCTGGTAAGATGCAAGGCTGCTCACCATTTTTAGTGTTAACGTGACTCAGTCCCACCACTAAGTACAATATTACTCATTAGTTTCGTGTACCATGATCATATTATAGTGGTATAATACACTGTGACAATCTTGATACTGTCGTCTGACGAGCCAACAAACCTGACAATCTCATTTTAAGGCATCTGCAATTTAAAGAAAAAAAATGTACACTCTAATGTCACCGCATCCTCCCCATGAGAGGAGGGGCTGGACCCACTTGGAGTATGACATTCTGAGATGCTGTCAGAATCCTGAAAGTTAAACAAAAATCCTTGTGGTGTTACAAGTGAGAAGACAAAAGCAGCCGCCACCTGAATAGATAGCTGTCACTCCAGACGACAGCCTGCCTGCTATTCAGAGGCATTGCTTTGGAGGGGAATGCTGTGCTGAGGCTTCTGCAGGCGTTTCCACCAGGTACCTGACTCCAGCAGTTGGTGGTGGGAGGTCCTCACCGGTTATGGCTTGTCCCTCATGGGAAGGCCATGGTTCTGTGTTTGGGGAACAAAGGCTATCGTAGGGCCCGAACATAGTAGCCCTGTTGTGAGGTTCAGCAGTATCCACCATTTATATTAATCCAGAGAACTACAGGACAAAGCTGTGTTGAACCATACCTCATTCAGGTTTAATGTGCCCATTTAACTCTGTTGCTGTATTTTTTCTCAATTGTACCTGACCTCAGATCAATGTTTTCTGACTTTTCCATGTATAGATCTCCTATCAAAATTAATGACTTGCATCTTTAAAGAAAAAAAAAATTGCCTCCAAATAGAAGAACAAAAATTCTAGGCAGTTCTGAGCCTTCCGAGGAGGAAAGAAACCCCCAGGAGCTTGTAAGAAACTATCAACTGTGTTTGCTTAGAGCAGAGGCTCAGCGGCTGGTTTTGAAAGCACCGGGCAGAACCTTTACCTCCGCGGTCAGAGTCGAGCCCCCAGACTTAAAGGGGGCGGCGTGTGTCTGGAATCATTTCCCAGCCTTAATAGGAAACTCTGTCCTTCCCAGGCATCAGATTAGTGCTCCTGTGTGACCCCAGCACGCCAGTAACTCCAAGCCGCTGAGATGATGCTCACCTTTGGGAAAAGAATGCTCTAATCTTGAGCGTGTTCCGACGGCTGCAAGAAATCCTCTCCCCCCGCCGCCAGGGCTGCACGCCCTTGGCCTTTTTTCTTGTTTGCTTTTGTGGTCTGGGCACACTGCTCCTCTCCTGCCTGGGTGAGGGAGCAGCGCGGAGCCTGTGGGGCTCCCCCCCTCACATCCTCATCTGGATAGCAGGCTTTTTCAACCCCCAGTCCTTCACAGGTAGGAAGCACATCACAACTCATTAGTAATTTACTGCTACAGTAATTTTTATAATTACTGCCAGGAGGCCTCATTAAATTTGATCTAATGAATAAATATTGTATTTTTCAACGTGATTACCAGAACAGCTTAAGCTGAGTGCCATAAACAATTATTTTCCTCACTACTCAGGATGTCGGTGACTATTGATTTTTATTTCATAAAGAATTTACTGTAGTAATACTAATATAAATTTATGACTTTGAGAATAGGCAACATCCCTTGTGTCAATTCAGAAGCAACAAACAGTCCCAGAAACAGCCAAAGCGGGAGGCTGGGAGTCAGAAGGAAAGAATGGAATAGAGGTCTGCCGAGTGTGGCTGGCCGGGGAAGGACGAGGCAGAAAAGGTTTGATGCTGCTGACTTCCGATTGTGAACTGAGATCAAGGAACCCACATGTCATCAATTCCTGACATGTGAGTCTGGAGCTCCCAGGCTGAACAATATTGCTGGCAGCTGATTTTCATATTTTATAAGATCGAGTCAATAAATTCTGCTCAGTTACATATTTTCAAAGTAAGACATGAAAACCAGGCTCTAACAAGGAAAGATTCACACCAAAGCCCTTGTTCACTTATGCTACCTTAGCGCCATTGGATACCTAGTGCTCCCCCCCTTTTATTCTGGTTTCTAATGTCAGGTAATGGAATTTCACATCTTAACTAGTGGGATGGATACTCCCCTCCATCTTGTGCTTTTTATCCCGCTGGATACCCCAGCCTCTTCATACCTGAGCTACTGTAAAGCACTGGGATTCTCTGTCAGTTTTATTTCTCTTCCAGTAGCCGAAGCACCAGCTGGCTGCCCCAGGGACCCTCACTTGTCCTGGCTGACTCGGTGCTTTCACCAGACCTCTCTTCCACCCCAGGGCGGGCATCCTCAACCCTGGCTGTACATTAGAATCAGGGGGAGGAACTTTAAAAACACGCTGGTACCCAGGTCTTGCCCCAGAGTTTCTGACTGAATTGGTCTGGGTTAGGACGTGGCTATAACTCTTCTTGTTTGAACTCACCAGATGATTCTGATGCACGGCCAGGTTCTAAAACCACTACCCTGGAAGGTAAGTAGATGAAGGCACGGGACAGAGTGAGCTAGGAGCCAGAGCTCCCCGCCCCATGGCTAGTTGTCATAGGTGGAACTGTGTCTTCCCCAAATTCCAACCCCCAGTACCTCAGAATATGACTGTAATTGAATAGAGGACTTTTTAAGAGGTAATTACAGTAAAATGAGGTCATACGTGTGGGTTCTGCCCTTACAAGAAGGGGAGATTAGGACACAAGTGAGCAAAGGGGGAGACCATGTGAAGATACTGGGAGAAGATGGTGCCTACAAGCCAAGGAAAGAGGCTTCAGAAGGAACCCATGCTGCCAACACCGTGATCTTGGACTCCTAGCCTCCCACATTGTGAGAAAATACATTTCTACTGTTTAAACCACCCAGTCTGTGGTGCTTTGTTATGGCAGCCCTAGCCAACTAATACAGCAGCCTTCACAGACCGTGGAGCCTAGTGGCTACAAGCAAAGACTCTGGAGGAGAAACGAGTCTCAAACCCAAGGTCCGTCACTTACCAGATGTACAGTGTCTTGATGTTCTGGTTATCCATTGCTGTGCATCGAGTGACCTCAAAGTTTAGTGGCATAAAACAACTGTTTTTTGTCACATTCACCAACTTTGTGGGTCAGGAATTTAGACAGGGCATTAAGAGGCAATTTGTCTCTGTTCTACACTGTCCAGGGCCCCAGCTGGAAGGATTGAGAGTGACTCATGGGCTGGAGCCGAGCACCATCTGAGGGCCTGTTTTCTCACATGTCTGGATATAATGCCAGCTCTTGTACTAGCTGGGCCCTCCAGTTGACGCTGTTAGCCAGAAAACCTACGTGTGGCTTCTTCATGGAGCGTGGGCTTCCTTACAACATCGTGGTAAGAATCCACGGGCATCTGTAGATTGCATTTACAGATCATTCACAAAATGATTTGTAGTACAGTCATTTTGGACACGGGGGTGGGGAAGGGAGGAGAGGGTGAGATGTATGGAGAGAGTAACATGGAAACTTACAATACCATATGTAAAATAGATAGCCAATGGGAATTTACTGTATGACTCAGGGAAGTCAAACAGCAGCTCTGGGTGGGATGCGGAGGGAGATGGGAGGCAAGTTTGGGAGGGAGGGGACAAGGGTGTACCTATGGCTAATTCTTGTTGACATATGACAGAAAACGACAAAATACTGTAAAGCAATTATCCTTCAATTTAAAAAATGAAAGAAAAAAATGAAAGAATCCATGGGGAGAAAGACAGTAAGAAGCATTCTACGTTTATAAAGCCAGGCTTGTAAGTCATGCAGCAGCAGTGTTTCCACAGCATTCTACTCATTAAGTCAGCCGCAGAGGCTTACCCTGGCTTAAGGAGTAAGGAAATACTCCAAGGCAATGGAGTTCTGGGAAAGCAGAGCTCTGGAAAAGCAGGTGGGACCAGAAACACTACTGTGACCACGTTTTGGAAAATGCAATCTGCCACACTTGGACAAGTTTCTTACCTCTCTGAATATCTGTTTCCCTACCTTTAAACTAGAATGATGTAAACTAACTCATTTGGCTGTGGTAAGGATTAAAATGGCAACATTACAGCAGAGTGCCTGGCACATGTAAGTGCTTACAAAATTCTAGTTGCTTCTAACATCAGGCCAATATGCTTATTCTGGTCAGGCCTTGAGGGATGATGAGGATGTGGGGAAAATGAGGTCAAGAGATCAACAGATAGTGTAACAGGGCACAGAGAAAAGGGCCGGTGAGGACACGGGGAGAAGGCAGCTTTCTGCCACCCAAGGAGAGAAGCCTCAGAGCTTGCTAGCACACTAGCCTGGGACTTCCAGAACTTCAAGAAATAAGTCTATTTTTTAAGCAGAAAAAAAAGAGAGAGAGAGAGAAATATCGGGAAAATATTACTTGAGGTATGGAGGTTATTCCTCAAAAGTTGTAAAAATTGCAGTTAAATAGGACTGGGGTTCTGGAGAAGTGGAGAAAGACATTGTTGCTTTTCATTAGGAATCCTTCAGAAATATTTGATTTTTTAAAAAAATGCATGTGTAATGCTTTAATTAAAAAAAAAAAAAAACAACTGTGTGTGTGGGTACTTCCCTGGCAGTCCAGTGCTTAAGACTCTGTGCTGCCATTGGAGGGGTCAGAGGTTCTATGCCTGGTCAAGGAACTAAGATCCTGCATGCCTTCTGGCATGGCCAAAAAAAAAAAAAAAAAAAAACCCATGAAGACATGCCCAAAGTGGTTGTGCCTATTATAAATAAATGCAAAAAATTATTCTTTTTTATAGTGATTAAATTGATGTTTCCTAACAGTGAGTTGCTATTACAGAATTTAGACATTTTTAAGAAAGGACAAAAATTATATGCAGAGTATGATCTTAGCAACATTAACAATACTTAAGTTCAACACCCATGTGATCCAGTTCTTCCCTATGGTTACCTGTCAGTGGCAGGATGTGGATGATTTAAATTATGAAATTTCAGTTTTATAGAAAATTTAAAAATAAGAATAAATTTAAAAATATGATGAATATAAGCTTATTGCCCATATCTCCCTTTTTTCTCCATCTGAACATGTCAGTCAGCATTTTAAAATGTAGTATGGTTCACATTTTTACAATATTTATTTATCTAGCGGCTCTGAGTCTTAGTTGTGGCACACGGGATCTTTCGGCACAGCATGTGGGATCTAGTTCCCTAACCGGTGATCCATGCCACTAGGCTGTAAGGGAAGTCCCTCCCTGGTTAATTAAAGAGCAAAACTTCTTGGAAACAAGACAGTATTGAAATTCTTATATCAAGATGGATGAGACTAAGGAGGTATTAATATCCTTCAGCAGGTATTAATATCCTTACAGGTATTAATAGCCTCTAAGTAGAAAGACTGCAGGTCTGACTGTTAAACCCAAAGAACAAGCATAAATTCCAAGGATGCACGGGTGAGAAAATTTCCCTTAAAAACAATAGTAAGCTTCAATATACAAAAGTGAGTTGTATTTCTATATGTAAGTGATAATCTGAAAATGAAATTAAGAAAATAATTTAAATGGTAATAGCATCAAAAAGAGTAAATTACTTGGGAATAAATTTAACCAGGGAGATGCAAGACAGAAACTATACTAGAAACTGGAAAACATTGTTGAAAAAAATTAAAGTATACCTAAATAAATGGAAAGACATCCCATGTTCATGCATTGGAAGACTTAATTTTGTTAACATGGCAATACTCCCTAAATCAGCTTATAGACTCAACATAATTCTTATAAAATTTCCAACTTCCAATTTTGCAGAAATGGATAAACTGATACTAAAACTCACATGAAATTGCAAAGGGCCCAAAATAATCAAAACAATCTTGAAAAAGAAAGTTGGAGGAAAATGTTCCAATTTCACAGCTTACAGCAAAACTAGTAATTGAACGGTGTTGTCGTGGCATAAGGACAGACACAAAGATCAAGGGAACAGAACTAAGAGTCCAGAAATAAACCCACTCATATCTGGTTGATTGATTTTCAACAAGGGTGCTGAAATCATCCAATGGGGGAAAAACGTCTTTTCGACAAATGGTGCTTGGACAACTGGCTATCCACATGCAACAGAATGAAACTGGACCCTTCCCTCACACACATACAAAAATTAACTCAAAATGGATCACAGACGTAAAAATGTAAAAATTAAAAAATGTCAAGCTCCTAGAAGAAAAACATAGGTATAGATCTTCATGGTGCTGAATTTAGCAGTGGATTCCTTTTTAAAAATTTTATTTTGGGCAGAGGTGGTTTTCTGTTGCTATGCAGGCTTTTCTCCAGTTGAAGACAGGGGGTTACTCTCAAATGCAGTGTGCAGGCTTCTCATTGCAGCAGTTTCTTGTTGCAGAGCTCAGGCGTCAGTAGTTGTGGCTCATGGGCTCTAGAGCACAAGCTCAATAGTTGCGGCACAGGGGGCTTCATTGCTCCCATGGCAGTGATCTTCCTACAATCCAGGGATCTTCCTGGATCGGGGACACAACCGTGTCTCCTGCACTGACAGGCAGATTCTTTATCACTGAGCCATCAGGAAAGCCCAGCAATGGATTTTTAGATATAACATCAAAAACACAAGCAACAAAAGGAAAAAATCAATACAAAGGACCCCTTGAAAATGAGAACTTCAGTGCACCAAAGAGTACAATCAAGCAAATGAAAAAGGTATTCTGGCAGTTACTCAGTCAAAGAATTATTACTCTTACGGCCTAGCAATTCCATTCCTAGGTTGAAGTTGAATGTTGAAACAAAATCTTGCAAATGAATGTTCATAGCAGCATTATTCACAAGAGACAAAAGTGAATACAATCAAAATACTCATCTACTGATGGAGAAAACTGTGGCATAACCATAAAATGGAATATAATTAGGCCACAAAAAGAAATAAAGTACTGATAACTACTATAGGGATGAGCCTTGAAAACATGCTAAGTGAAAAAAATTAGACACAAAAAGTCACATACTGTATATTCCCAAATATCCAAAACAGGCAAATCTAGGAGACAGAAAGCAGAGTTCCTATGGACTGAGGAGGACAGAGAAAATGGGGAGTGACTGTCTTAGTGACTGGTTTCTTTTGGTGGGGGGGTGGTTGATGAAAATGTTCTGCCTGTGGAAAATTCTGAAAGATGGGAATACCAGACCACCTGACCTGCCTCTTGAGAAATCTGTATGCAGGTCAGGAAACAGCAGTTAGAACTGGACATGAAACAACAGACTCGTTCCAAATAGGAAAAGGAGTACATCAAGGCTATATATTGTCACCATGCTTATTTAACTTCTATGCAGAGTACATCATGAGAAACGCTGGACTGGAAGAAACACAGCTGGAATCAAGATTGCCGGGAGAAATATCAATAACCTCAGATATGCAGATGACACCACCATTATGGCAGAAAGTGAAGAGGAACTAAAAAGCCTCTTGATGAAAGTGAAAGAGGAGAGTGAAAAAGTTGGCCTAAAGCTCAACATTCAGAAAACGAAGATCATGGCATCCGGTCCCATCACTTCATGGCAAATAGATGGGGAAACAGTGGAAATAGTGTCAGGCTTTAGTTTTTGGGCTCCAAAATCACTGCAGATGGTGACTGCAGCCATGAAGTTAAAAGATGCTTACTCCTTGGAAGAAAAGTTATGACCAACCTAGATAGTATATTCAAAAGCAGAGACACTACTTTGCCGACGAAGGTCCGCGTAGTCAAGGCTATGGTTTTTCCTGTGGTCATGTATGGATGTGAGAGTTGGACTGTAAAGAAGGCTGAGTGCTGACGAATTGATGCTTTTGAACTGTGGTGTTGGAGAAGACTCTTGAGGGTCCCTTGGACTGCAAGGAGATCCAACCAGTCCATTCTGAAGATCAGCCCTGGGATTTCTTTGGAAGGAATGATGCTAAAGCTGAAACTCTAGTACTTTGGCCACCTCATGCGAAGAGTTGACTCATTGGAAAAGACTCTGATGCTGGGAGGGATTGGGGGCAGGAGGAGAAGGGGACGACAGAGGATGAGATGGCTGGATGGCATCACTGACTCAATGGATGTGAGTCTGAGTGAACTCCGGGAGTTGGTGATGGACAGAGAGGCCTCGCATGCTGCGATTCATGGGGTCGCAGAGTCGGACACGACTGAGCGACTGAACTGAACTGAACTGAATGGTTGTACACCACCATGAATGTGCTGGAAGCCGCAGAATTGTACATTAAAAAAAATTAACTTTATTTTTGGCTATGCAGTGTCTTCCTTGCTGCTCGTGGGCTTTTTCTAGCTTCCGCCAAGTGGGGGCTACGCTCTCGCTGCTATGCGTGGACTTCTCATTATGGCGGTTTCTCTTGTTGCGGAGCACAGGCTCTAGCGCACACAGGCTCAGTGGTTGTGCTGCACAGGCTTAGCTGTCCCATGGCATCTTTGCAGACCAGGGAGGGAACCCCGTGTCCCCTGCACTGGCAGGTGGATTCCTGACCACTGGACCACCAGGGAAATCCAGAACTGTACATCTTTCAATCTTTTTAAATTAAGAAAAAAAGCAACAAGAAGCAAACATTAAGCCCTGAGGGCATGCAGCCCAGACCATCCTCCAGCTTCCAGTCCGTTTGTCCTGTTTCAGTTTTCTAAAGCATCAGTTGACTCCCCTTCCCTGCTCTCGAAGAATTACTTGGAGGGAAGATCAAGGTGTCGGGGCTCGGGCGCCAGCTCTGCAGTTCCAAGTCCCAGAGGTTGTCACAGTTTGTGGTGGCTAGTGGGAGGCCCTTGCCCCTCACCACCTCCACGTGCCCATCCATGGACTGGCCTTTCCAAAGACTCCAGGCGTAGGGAGGCCACCCACCCCCACCACCATTTCTCTCCCATTAGTGATTCCACATTTTAAAACTGGAGATTCTGCCTTTCTGTAAAAAAGAAACAAATGGGCTCTCCCCCGCTGCAAGGCGCCATGCCATTTTACTCGGGAAAGCTGAGTTATGAGTTGTTTTTCTTTTTTTCCAAAGGTGGGACAGTACTTCCTCCCCCATGTCAGAGGGTGCAGCCAGGAAGGAATGGTAAGAACGACTATGAATGAGCAGTCTCGCTTCCAGGCTGTTCCCACACTAGGGAAAGGGGTCACAGCATAGTTTCAGTGTTAAGATGTGTAAAAAAGATGAAAAAAAAAAAAAAACCTCAAAATTTTTTTGAAGTAGGAAGAAAACATCCAAGCCTTTTAACTCCACTGTATTAGGCAAACTGATACAGCTCAGAAATTTTCCTTTATACCAACTGTCAATGCCAGAATTTTGTATTCTGTTTTATAAGGATTTCATAAAAGTCATAAAAACTAAAAAAATAAAAATGCTAAACACTAGGCAAGCTTGGTATTAGGTTGTTTCTAAAACCTAGTTTTCTGGTAAAGCAAACTAAGTTGAAGTTAAACCTCTCTCTTACCAGGGCCTGTCAGCTTTCTCCAATATTTTAGAAATCCCACATGTTACTTCACTGAAATCAATTAATAGAGTTCTTGGTGTCTGCCCTGATCATCCTTTTCTCCCCCTCCCCAACGCTGAAAAAGAAGATAAATAGAATCTATCTCCATAATTTTACTTAGTCATTTAGTTCAGTAGCATCTGTTTATCATGATTTACAAAAATCTGACTGGCAACGAGAATTGCAAGAATCATTTGCATAAAGGAATTTTATTTACATATTTTTCCTCCTAAAGCACTAGGTTTCTCAAAATGGTCATGTCTTAACATTTAGGCAAGCTCCTGTGGTAATTACTACTTTTTAAAAAGCCATACTGGATAGTCTTTAACAATTGACAAACATTTGTTGTTGGTTAGTTGCTAAGTCGGGTCCGACTCTTTTGCAATCGCCTTGCTCCTCTGTCCCTGGGATTTCCCAGACAAGAATACTGGAATCAGTTGCCATTTCCTTCTCCAGGGTATCTTCCCCACCCAGGGATTGAACCCACGTCTCCTGCATTGGCAGGCAGATTCCTTACTGTCTGACCCACCAGGGAAACCCTTGAGAAACATTTACAGCTATTCATTTTAGAAGACATACTTGAGGACTAGTCTATTAAAGAATGTATAATCAAATGAAAATAAAAATGAAATAATGGTTCCTGCTAATATGGCTTGCCTACTAAGCTCAATGTGAGGAGAGAGAATCTGAGTATCTTAGCACAAACTCACAGAACAGTATGTTCTTCAATGCTGGAGTAGTAGAGGAAACCACTTTGTGCAACATCTTTTTCTCTGAAACTTTATGGCTTAAGTTTCATGTTCATGTATGTGAGCATATTTCAGAATTCTCTGTATAATAAAATTAAATTATGACTCTCTCCCACACATATTAAGTAAAAAAGATTTTTTAAAAGTATATAGTGAGTCAGATACTATAATTTATCTGAGAAGGCAAAAAGAGTAGATATACATACATATTTGTTTATAGTTCTAAAAATCTGAGTCTAAGTCATAAAAAAGTTTAAGATGTTAATTTGGAGAGGGAGAGAAGGAACAGGGTGGAAGGACAGAAATAAAATCTAGACTTCACTAAAAACATCTTATTTTATAAGCTCAACTTTGGAAATATGTAACTGTGTTACATCATTAGAAGACAAAATCAAATCCTAATTTTTTAAAAAGCTGTCTTGGCTCAGATGGTAAAGTATCTGCCTGCAATGTGGGAGACCTGGGTTCAATCCCTGGGTCGGGAAGATCCTCTGGAGAAGGAAATGGCAACCCACTCCAGTACTCTTGCCTGGAAAATCCTGTGGACAGAGGAGCCTTGTAGGCTATAGTCCATGGGGTCGCAGAGTTGGACACAACTGAGCGACTTCACTTCTTCAAAAACAAAAGCAAAATAACACAAGTAAACTTAATAACCATATAAAGAGTTTAAAATGACTTTAAAAACAGTACCAAAGGACTTACAATAAGGGTGAAAAGAGAAAGATCTTTAACTGTTTTCAGTAATATCTAAGTAGTAATATTGGTACTATTGTTCTGAAACCATGTTTGTGTATAGTGACGCTAATATATTTACATATAATTGCTATAATTTGTTTACATATGAGCTCATTTATGTAAGTTGTGTGTATATGTAATATACAGATACAAAAGAAATGTTATGAAAACAAAATACAATGGAGCAATGGCTGACTGTAGGTTTGAGATAGATAATGTATAGGGTGAGCCTGGAGCACTCTGTCTTACTAGAAAACAGAGGGAATTATAAAGACCCCTGGGGTCACATCAGAAGGAGGCAGGGACCTATGTGACGGCTCTCTCAATGGGCCCAAATTGGGCATCAATAAGAATAACTGCTATGAATTGAAACACATCAAATATTTGAGAACTCCAAGAGAAATGATACTTAAACAAGTAAACCAGAAAACCCTTGTTAGGCACCATTAGAAGATACCTGAAAACTGGTTAAAAAAAAAAAATTAAGTCCTTAATACATATGTTATGTAAAAACTGTACCTAGTATAACTAAATAGTTGAGGGGAAATCCCAGTTGATTAATGAAGAGAATTTACAGAAAATGTTCGTCAGTGGCTATTAACAGTTCAAAAAGGGAGAGAACAGGACCAGTAAGTCTTCTGATGTCAGTTCACAAAATAAAGTACTGTTGCTGCATTCGAACCCGATCAAGCTTCTAGATATAACAGAGAGGACAGAGGAACATGCTAAATGACACCACGGGGTTGCAGTTAGTAAAATGTGGAAACTCTTCAGGAAAAAAATGACTTTTATCAACAAATAAACAAAGGGGAATAAAGGGAGGGAAAACCTAATAATAAAGAGACTTTAAATAAGCATTAGGAGTCCTGAATTCAAATAGGTCAGTTGTATAAATGGAAGGTGAGGTGTGGGATAGTGAAAATTTGAACGATTGGATATTTGATATTAAGGAACTCTAACTTTATTTAGGTACACTTTTAGAAAAAGTGAAGTATGTATGAATGTCATATGTCTGGGTTTTTCTTCACAGTAATTCAACGGACTGGGGGGAGCAAGAGTATAGATGAAGCAGGATGGACCACTGCTCAAGTCAGTGATGGGCACACACAGGGGAGGGTATCTTCTCTCTTACAGTAAGTTTTTAACGTCCATGAACTCAATTTTTGCCACCTCAAATTTTCCCCGAATGGATACCATTTAGAGCTACTATATGTAAAATTATCTTCTTGTAGCTCATTAACAGCTCAATACAAATTCTTTATTTAGTTGAATAGTGGTATTCTTTCAAGTTAGTACAATGAACTAAACTGTATTTTCCCATAGAAAAACACATTAGAAATACATGATTTTTAATGAATTGACCGTTGCAGCTTCATAGAAAGCTAAGCATTGTATCACAAAGAAAGATTATACCTCACCGGGGTTAATGCTGGGATTAACAAATGTTGGGACTTATCCATTATTTCTCCTCCACCATGACTTTAGTTCTTTCCGCTCAAATCTCAGGAACTTTCCTGTCCAGGAACCTCAAGTCATTTGATAAATATTTAGTAAGCTTTTCTTTTTCTTGGCTGTGTGGCTTGTAGGATCTCAGTTCCCCGACCAGGAATTGTACCCAGGCCATGGCGGTAAAAACCCAGAATCTTAACCACCAGGGAACTCCCTCAGTAACTACGGGCTGAATCCAGAGTACATGAGTATTTGGATTAAACTGGTCTTGCTCCCAATGACTTCATTCTTCTGAGAGAAAGTGAAATAAACATGTAACTATGCGTGGCTGGTATTACCTGTTACGATCAACGTATGTAGCCTTATCTATTACATGTAACCCAGTCTATCAGAAGCCCTCAGAACAGTTTTTGGTTCTATTATCTACAACAGGTGGCATGGCTCTTGAGTTTTCTTAAGTTATAATACTTAACCTTGTTGAGTCTCATCTCCAAAATGCCTAACAAACATCCTGTGCTGAGCACTGTGTCTGGTACTTAGGAGGTGCTGGACTAACTCTAGTACCCCTTCTTCGGCCAATCTTTATAATGCTGGATTGAACACTGCTGCAATCATGGGTTACCAGCAAGTACTTTCATCTGATAATAAGCACTTCCAACAAACTTTCAAGGTACAGAGTTATGTTTTTAAAAGTTTCCTATGTGGCCAGCTATGCCCATTTGCAATCCTACAGGCTGCCTCCCCATTTTGGTATCCAACAAAGTAGCTTGTTCACCCAGAACTGTGTGCTACAGTACAGGTCTACAGACTAGCCTCCCAGTCTCCAAAATTCTCAATTTCCTACCTTTCTTTGTCTTTGTAACTAAGAGGCCGTAGTATGCCAACCCTAACGTGAAGAATGGGTACTAGGACTTCCCTGGCAGTCGAGTAGTTAAGACTTCTTTCGCACTTCCAATGCAGGGGAACTAAGATCCCACATGCTGCTCAGCATGGCCCCAAAATGTTTTTAATTTTTAAATTGAAAAATAAAAGAATGGGATAAGAGAACTTTTGAACCATGCTGTTTCTGTCTTCTGAATCTCTCAGTCCTAGAACAGGCCTCAAGGTACAGGGAGTCTAAAATAAATACCCAGGTATTGTGAAATTGCTGTTGGTTCTTGTGTTGGCAAATGGCCAAGGGAAAGAAAACAACATTTTTAAAACTTCATGGGTCCCTACTTTCTATGTGTTGATGTAGCCATCTTAGCTGATTCTGATTCACAGCTATTAATCACATCACCAAATCAGGCCCTGTTCTAAGGAGCTAGCCCTTGGTCATCAGAAACTTAAGCCAAAAGGGCGGAGGTGGGTCTTGAACAGGCAAAAATGGTCTTTTGTTTAAATAGGAAAGAAACATTAGGACTCAGTGCAGTAAGATTGAGTATCAAAGATTTTAAAAAAGTAAGACAAGCTAAAACAAAATGTTTTATTATTAAAATAAAAAAACTTTGTATAAAAGCGTAACAGATCAAAAGCTCTATTTACATCTATTGATTCAAGGTCCAATTATGCACCAAACACTGAACTGAATGGCATAGCTACAGGCTGCAGATGCAAAGCCAAACGAACACACACACACTTTGCGTCTACCTCTACCAAAAGATTTGATTCACGCCAAAGCAGGGCAAGGGAGAGACAACACACGACTCTGCCCAGAAACTCAACTGGCAGAGGTGGCAAGTTCACGAACTGCTGACGGTCACCCTTTTCCAAAAAAGGCACTTCTCAGTTATAAAAGTGCTTTAAGCCTGAACATGAATCCTCTATGCCTGGCTTATGATTTCTTCAAGAAAGCAAAAACTGCAAAGGATTGTAGCTGAGTTTAAGTATCAATTTTCCATGCAAAATAACCAAGAATTTATTTGAAACACCTTATGTTATGAACTGAAATAAATTTGGCAAACTCCTGAGGTTCTATTCCATGAATTCAAAGATTGGCCTACTCCTGAAGCCTCTCCATCTCAACTTCCTAGGATGGCTTTTCTACAATGATTTCAAGCTTAATCCTGTCCTCAAACCTTCATATTGTGACCGTGCGGGCCAGATGCACATGGCAGAGGAAATAAGCAGCAACTAAGTCTCAACTGTGACAACTTGAATCACAAGCAAAATACACGAAATATTCTCCTCAGAAGCCTCCAAAGTCATATACTCCACTTGCCAACAATCACCTAATTTTTCCACATGGTCTTACGACTTTTGTGCCATGATGCTGCTAAAAAGGTTGACAAACGCTATATCAGACCCAGTGTTTACATGTGAGCAAGTTACAGGGACAGTCTCTGAAATTGGATAGAGGTAGTTACTACTACTACTGTGTTTCTAAGTGCTTGGTTTTATACGTGGATTCCAGAGCTATTTCAACGCCAATTAAATCCAACATGCTTTCATAAAACTGTCGTTCAAAAAGGATTCCCAAACTAAACGACGGAGGAGAATCACTGGAAATAAGAGAACAGCATGGGGTGAGAGGTGGGCAGAAAAGCAAAGGAGAAACTGCAGGAGGGCAGAGTACATCACTTCTGTGATGCCCAGACACACGTGCGCATTTAATGGGAACAACTTGATTTGCCTGTAAGACAGACTGAGCCTCAGAATTCTTAACCTGGGTTTCAATCACATGACAAAACTGAAGACTTTAACAAGGAAGATCTGCGAAGTGGAAGGCAGGGAGTGGATCTTCCAGTTATTATCCTTGCATTTCAAACTCCTGTTTTAGACTGAAAGAGAAGAGGGAACATGTCAGGATATAGTTTTTGGCCTAAGAATTCTCTTATAAAAACTTGATTCCAACACACACACACCCCCCAATGTTCACAGAAGCACTGTTTACAATAGCCAAGATATAGAAACAACCTAAGTGTCCACTGACAGATGAATGGATAAAGCAGATATGGTGCATATATACAGTGAAATACTACTCAGTCATAAATAAGAAGGAATGAAATTATGCGATCTGGATGGACCAGCTGGATAGACCAAGAGATTATCATACTAAATTAGACAAAGACAAGTATCATATGTTATCACTTATATGTGGAATCAAAAATATGACACAAATAAAAACTTATTTACAAAAAAGAAACAGACTCACAGATCTAGAAAACACACATGGTTACTAGAGGGGAAGGGAGTTGGGGGGAGGATAAATCAGAAGTTTGGGATTAGCAGTTACAAACTACTACATATAAAATAAATAACCAACAAGGTCCACTGTATAGAACAGAGAACTATAGTCAATAGTTTGTAACAAACTGTAATGGAAAAAATACAAAAAAGGAATATATTAACATGTAACTGAATCACTTTGCTGTATACCTGAAACTAATATAACATTGTAAATTAACCATAATTCTATTTTTAAAAAGTTACAAAAATAATAATCTTCTGAGAGCCTAATTCACTCCTTTAAAAATGTTTCTATTGAGTTGTAACGTGCATCTTAAGTGCACAGCTTAAATTTTACACATAAGGGCCCACAAGCGTCACCACCACCCAGAGGAAGCTTTGCAAGGCTCCCTGACGCCCCAGGTGCCTCTCCGGCTTTCCACGTGATTGTTATCCTGACTTCCACCTTCTCTTTATTAAGATAACAAAAATGAACAGGGGCAGGGTGTTTGGGAGAGAATGGACACATGTATACGTACGGCTTAGTCCCTTCACTGTTCACCTAACACAACCACAACGTTGTTAATCAGCTATACCCCAATACAAAATAGAGTTTAAAGTTTGAGGGAAAAAAATACGAAAAGTACTTAAGGGAAAAAAAAAAAATTAAGATTGGGGTGCAGAAGAGAGAAAAACCAGCCCTACCTTTTCAAGTAAGCATGCACGTTCCCAAAGCCATGGTACTTGGCTAAGTACACGAGCACCCCAGTCGCACACCGCCCATCTCGCTGCCGACAGAAGCTGCAGTTGCAGATCCCGCGACACGGTGGGCAGTGCCAGTTCTGAAGGAGAAGCGTGAAAAGGCACCATTAAGCCAAACCTTACCACCCCTTACTTATCTACTCCTGTTTAACCTCCAAGGTGGGTGTCATCAACTGCATTCAGATCTTTTTTATTACTATTAAAGAAACAAAAACATAATGTGGTTAATGCATCACTTCCCTTGGGAAATCCCGCAGAAAAAGTCACACAACCACTACCAGTACGGGAACTAGAGAACGGACCTGCCCTCAACGGCCAGGTCCCCAGTGCTCCGCAAGCGCTCACAGCTGTCCAGTACCGACACTATGAATTCCTCTGCCTTTCAACTCCAAGAGTTCAATCTCTCTCTGCCCCTATCAGCTCACAGCTGACCCTGGAGCCTATAGGATCACCCCTTCAAGGCCCTTACTGGGTCAAGCAGAGCATCCCTGACTTCTTCACCGTAACGGTTTCGAAGGCAGGGGCCACAGAATTGTCCTCGAACGCCCCAGCACTCTGGGTTTCTGCAGTTTGTCTTGGTATCGATAGTCTTCTGGCGGCACTGATGACAAGTTGACCCCTGCAAATAAGAAGAAAAATAGAAACACTACTCTTTGTAGAGAAAATCTTCAAGTCATTCTCTGGGAATCTCCTGGCAGCCTGGTGGTTAGGACTCTGTGCTTTTACTGCTGAGGACAAGCCTCACAACCAAGAAAAAAAAGAGAAATTTGACTACAAAAAAAAATATTAAAAGAAAAAAAAAAAGAATGTCCTTTTTTGTGGGTAGTCTGACCTTTTCTCTTTGAATCCTACCTCACATCTATATACACACGTATACACCAGGCCATGAAAAGTATTAAGCATGGTGATTCCATTCAACTGGCAGATGCAACAGATAACGCTATCAAAACTATCTCAAGAAAAGATCTTATGCAAAAGAAAGCTTGCCCAAATCTTGTTTGTCTTTAGCACACCACCATATCCTCAGCAGAGAAGGCAATGGCACCCCACTCCAGTACTCTTGCCTGGCAAATCCCATGGACAGAGGAGTCTGGTGGGCTGCAGTCCATGGGGTCGCTAGGAGTTGGACACCACTGAGCAACTTCACTCTCACTTTTCACTTTCATGCACTGGAGAAGGAAATGGCAACCCACTCCAGTATTCTTGCCTGGAGAGTCCCAGGGACGGGGAGCCTGGTGGGCTGCCGTCTATGGGGTCACACAGAGTCGGACACGACTGAAGTGACTCAGCAGCAGCAGCAGCATATCCTCAGCGCCCATCTATGTAGGCACACATTAACAGCTACTTAGGCTGAATGAAATCAGTTTCTAAATTGAGAAAAGACTTAATGCTACTGAAGATTTACCTAAGCAACTACTACTACTGCAAACTTACTAACCAGGCTAAATCCCAAGGATGCTACAAAATTCTCTTTTCTTACAGGAAAAAAATACCCAGGCACACATCCCATGCGCTAAGACCATTAGAACATGAGCAAAACGCCTCTCACAGACGGGGACATGTACAGACATTATTTAGAGGCTCTGACCAATGAACGGTTATAGATCTTCTCTCGGGAGTTGCTGCAGATGTTCTCCAGCTCTTCCTCCGTGATTTCGTCCACCGGGCGAACGACATGGGGAAGGGTCATGGGTCCGGGGCGACGACCTCGGGGCATGTCATCTTCCTGCATAACGAGAATCAAGGAACAGTGTCCTTCCTGGCTCGCTTTCCCCAGCTCTGACTCTTAGACCTTCACTTTGTCACTCCTTCACAGAGAACTCAACCTGGAAATCGGTCTTGGAACTTACGGAGAAAGGGGATTTACTGAGGATCACAGAACAAGATTACTGAAGCAACTCCTATAATTAAGAAAAGCCCAAGAAAACTTTTTAATTCTCTTGCCTGCTACCAAGAGCCAGCAAAACAAGCTGATGTGACCTTAGCCATTGTGGACGGTTTGAGAAGGCCATTTAATACAGATCCTTGGGGACCGCCCTGGTGGTCCAGTGGCTGAGACTCCACATTCCCAACGCAGGGGGCCCAGGTTCAGTCCCTGGTCAGGGAGCTAGATCCCACATGCTGCAACTCGGAGTTTGCACGCCACAGCCAAATTAATTAATTGATTTTTTTAAGTTAAAAATATACATGGATCATTGGTGTTGAAATTGTATGTGCTCCCATCCTCTGTCCACGATCCCTGGACCCACAGAAGATGACAAACAGAGGAGCAGGCACAAAAGCAGAGAACTCACATTCATGTAGCCGACCATGGGCTTCCTCTTCCTCACCAGCATGTACTTGTCTTCCTCTTCCTCCTCCTCCTCTGTGGGCAGGGCCATGAGTGACCCAAGGACCCGGGACCTAGACCTTGTGAGCGGACGAGCTCTCCGCTCAGGATTTCTCCTGCAGGCGACACCTGGAAATGTGCGCCTCCTCGGGGTCTTTGGACGCTGAAACACAGAGGATGGACCCACTTATTCCAAAATGACAAGCGGCAGCTTCTCCTGAGGAGGTTTTCCCATAAGTAAAAGGAATGCTCCACTTGCCATTTTCCTTCATCCTTTCTGTAATGCATGGGAAATGAGCCCAGAAATAATACAGCCATTGAAATTCAGCTTCTGTAACACCAAGCCCAGTTTCTCTCAAACTCAGGGATGACCTGTTTATTCTTGATTTGATAAAGATGTAAGGAAAAATTCTTGTTTTCTTAAAAAAAAAAACAAAAACCTTTTCTACAATATCTCTTAAGTAGCACAAGCTTAGCTCCTCAGAATATAATCACATATATTAGGCCATGACTTGGTTTAAGAAATCGTTTCTTCTTTTTTTCTCATTCTCAGATTTTAAAAAGACAGATTACCATGCCAGGTAGAAATGTTCCAAGGGCTGGAGTTACAGAAAAAACAACTTGCGATTTTTCTTCCCTATCCCTGAGGGGCTTAGTTTATTTGAGTGGGAGGGAGAGAAATAACCAATCAAAAGGCATTTGAGGGACTACTCTGACATTTCAGTGCTTAAGACTCCATGTTTCCACTGCAGGGAGTGTGCGTTCAATCCCTCGTGGGAGAACTAGGATCTCACATGATACGCAGTGCAGCCAAAAAAAGGGGGGTGATTTGAGCATGGGGTAGAGGGCCCACACCTGGCCTGGGGTGCAAGGAAGAGGTCCCAGAGATCTTTTAGACTTCCTCTATCACCTCTGTCTACAAGATCACACAAAATAACAAAATCGGACTTTAAACTATCACAACACCTCAGACCTACCCCAAACACCATTCTACACACAAATATTTATACTTACTGAACTGGGGCCCGGCAGGGAACGCCTTCCAGGGAAGGAGCCAGGGAAGCTTTCTAATTCTGACATGAGTTTTGCAAGCTAGAAAGGGAGGAAATTAAACAGAAATTATTGGTTTACAGTAACTACTGTAAACAAGCAAATTCTAGAAATCACAGCAGCGCGACTCAGAGTTTGCTTCCCCTGTACATTTCCCAAAACTTTCACAGTCTGAAAAAAAAGAAAAGTTAGAAAAGGGAAAGAAATACATGTTGAAGCATATGTGATGACGTTTTCAGAGCTACGTGGAAAACAGTTCTTAGGACACGGATATAAGCAACAGGTGGCTTAGAGAAATGCTGGGAAGGGTCATCAGTTCTGACACCTTCAAAGTCAGATACCTACCATTGCTTTGTTTTGCTTTATATTTAAAGCCCTTTTCTCCAAGAAATTCATGCCACTTTCATCTTCCGAGTCAGAATTGGAATCGGTCACAGAATTCTCTGGGGGTTCAGAGGGCACTGTTCTTTTGTTGGCTGCTCCCCTGGTGCTTCGAGTGGGAAACTTCATGGCCACGCGGAGAGGTCCCGACCGCGTGCACTGACTGCGGGTCCGACAGCCCTCGCGGTCCGCCTGTAGCCTCTGGTCAATCAGAACAAGTGAGGTGTTAATGACTTGCTGACTGTCACACAGTCCGCAAGAGTGTGACTACACAATGCCTTTGGAACAAAAGACACTTGCAAATACATTTGCATTGAACGCTTTAATTGTCAAGTTTAACTGGTGGCTCTGAGTAACAAAATCAGGAATTACTAATGAACACAACAACCTGAGGGCCGATTAACTAGGAGCTTTCCTGGGACACACTGTACTAAGCCACAGTCACAGCCTCTAGGACGGTGGTTCTGAGTCATTTTTTAAACTGAAAAATCCCAGCTTCTTTTTTCACTTCTTTAAAAAATAGAATCTTGATGTATTTTAAAAGAATTCCCCTAGAGACAAATATATGTTCTCTCATGATTTCCATACTTATGGTAGTATTAAACTATATTAAAGATGTCTCAATGCTCTAATCTACTTTTTAAAAAACTGTAGCAAAATATACATAACATAAAATTTACCCCTTTAACCATTTGTTTTAATTTTTATTGGAGTATAGTTAATTTACAATGTTGTTACCCTTCAACCATTCTTAAGGGTACAGTTGAGTGACATTAAATACGCTCCATGTTTTGCAACAATTATCACCACCATCCATCTCCAGAAAATTTTCATCTTCATAAACTAAAACTCTATACTCATTAAACAATTACTCCCCCAGAACTCCTGGCAAGCATCATTCTACTTTCTGTCTCTATGAATCTGACTACCTCTCTCAAAATCTCAAGGACAGAAGAGCCTGGCAGGCTACAGGCCACGGGGTCACAAGAGTCAGACATAACTTACCAACTAAACAACATTAACAACTCCTCTTTAATCCATTTTGTGTAAGCATAAAATTTTTTAAATTTCAGATTCCAAAAGTAATGTTTCCGTCATTTAAAATGTATTCATGTTGGCCACCGGGGAAAATCAGAATCACGAGATATCACTTTCCACCTACTAGCAGAACCAAATAAACAAGTATGGCAAGGATGTGGAAAACCCTGAACCTGTAAACCCTGGGAGGAGTGTAAAATGGGGCAGCCACTTTGGAACAGTCTGGCAGTTCCTCAAAAGGTTAAACATAGAGACTGTATGACTCAGCAAGTCTACTCTTAGATATATGCTCAGGTGTGTATATCCACACAAACACTTGCACATGAAGGTTCACAACAGCATCATTCAAAATAGCCAAAAGGTGCCAACAACTCAAACATCCATCAGCTGATGAATGGATACATAAAACGTGATATAGTCTGAATATTTATAGCTGAGTATTATTCAGCAATAAAAAGATACAAAGTAATGGCACATGGAAGAACCTCAGGAACATCATGCTAAGTGAAAGAAGCCAGTCGCAAAAGACCACATATTGTTTGGTTCCATTTATATGAAATGCCTAGAACAGGCAAACCTAGGAGAGGAAATAGACTGGTGGTTGCCAGGAACTGAGGGTGCTGGGAAAGGATGCGAAGTGACTGCTGATGGGAACAGAGTTTCTTTTTGGGGTGATGAAAACATTCTGAAATTGATTGTAGTGATTGTTGAAAACAAACTTACCAAAAAAGAGAGAAGTAAAAAATACCACCCAAAAAGTCCCAAAATGGAAGAAGCGTTTTTTAACATTTCAACAAACTCATTGCTTTTTATAACCTTTATGTTATTTTTAGTGTGCAGATTGAGAGAACATAAAATGACAAAAAAACTTTTACAAATCCTTAAGCCTTTTAATCGATTGGCAGTTTCTCAGTCGCAACAAACAGCATCTACAAAGAACTGAAACACTGCCCAGAAATGAATCAGGCTATAGACAATATCTGAGTCATACCCAGATTCAGAGAGCAGTGCTGCCAATAACTCCAATACGCACTGATTCAGATCAGCATCACCTCTTAAGAGAAAACATTACACTATCATGAAGTTACGTCATGATAAAAAAAGACTCCCTGGCCAGATGTTCTCACTTACAGCGCCGCCCGACTGTGGTCCCAGGCAGTGGACCCGTGTCAGACCACAATGAGCTGAAGAGCATGCACCCGAAACACACTTCCTTTGTCGAGAAAGTGTTGCTAAGAGGAAAACATGCACAGAAGTCAACAGTATGCTCAGATAAGAGTGGGACTGAGGCGCATCCTTGGCAGCAGCGTCCTGAGCAGGACAATAGAGGTTAAAGGTAAGACAGCAGGCGTAAGAAAAGCCAGCGAAGGAGCAAGAGCAGAAGCAGGCAGGGCCCTAACTGTCATCACCTGCACTCGAGCTCCTGCATATGAGTTATCACAGGCTCTCCAGGCGCAGGTATAGACCCACTATGGGAAGCAACATTTACTGGAGGCCTTCTCCATGTCAGGCCCTGGTCTGGGCACTTAAATGCCACTGGAGCTCATCTTGAGGACATCTCTGCTTCCTCTGATCGGGCTTCATTTCTGTGGCCACAGAAACCTGCATGCTGGCCAATTGTTTCTTACAAGTTTCTAAGATTTTCAGAGACTACAAAAATCCTTAAGCCTTACTATTAGAATTACATTAGCAAAAAACTGTTTTAAGACATGAAGAAAATACTCTTAAAACTTTCTTAAAAGATCAACAAAACCTTCTGGCATGACTAAAATGAAAATCATAAGGAAAAAAGATTTTTAAGCAAGTATGTCATGCCTCTAAATGTACCTTATTGCTTGATATTGGTGAAATTCTCAAACTCACCATTCCATCCTGTATCTCACTCTCTGAGAAACCGCAAAATGATTCATCATCAGAGTCGCCATGAAAAATACTGGCCAGTTCGTTAGTGACATCTGGCCTTGATTTCTGTAAAAATCCACAATGGTCTAACACATCTTGCACCTCACTTTCTGAAAAGCCGCAGAAAGATTCATTATCAGAGTCCTCATAAAAAACATTTGCCAGTTCTTCACTGATATCTGACCTGAATTTAGGTTTCTGTAAAATAAATAAATAAATGTGGTTGTGCATTTTTTTTTCCTTTTTGAAGAACCAATTTTCCGTAAACCGTGCAGAGAGCAAATCACATTTACAAGTGCACTACAAGAGAATAGCTTTTGTTACAAAGAAAAATGGTTCAGAGGTTTACAAATGATTTCTGAGTTGTTATGGCAAATCATCAGGCATGTTAGGGTAGGCGACATTTCAAAAGGATAGAATAAGTAGCTAATCTACCTCCAACAATTACTACCTAGAACCACAGCAAAAAGTGAAATGAAATTACAGTGCATACTGTATTTTCGTAACAGCTGTATAGAAATGTAGGCAAAAAGCAAGCAGTTTTAATCATGCACAAAGCATTTGGGGCATTTTGAGCACTGCAGACTCCATTCTGTTTATTCTCAGGCAGCACTTACTGTGTTTGCAAAATTATCAGAAGCAAAGCTGTCACAACTGTCATCAGAGGATGACGGGGTTTCCATGGAAATCAACTTCACATATCTGAATTTCTTGAAGTTCTTCTTTGCTCTGCAATCCTTTTGCTGCAAACGGAAATGGCCATACTATTAAATGGGATGCTTGCTGCAGAATCTAAAGAAAGGTATCATTTTTGAGTTGAGTAGGTTCAAACAGTGCAGAGGAGGTATGTCCATTTCTTATATCCTACAAAGAAAAAGGAGGGTTTGCAATTGCTACAAAATTTTCCAAAATCAGGTAAAATCCTAAAGAGATCCCTTTGAGGGAACACTGGTATCAATTTATTCAAATACCTGTGGAATTACCCTTTAACCCACCTTAAAAACTCCCAAACTCTTAACATTATATTGAGCTCCCAAGGCGTTAAATGCTAAACTGCTAAAATCTGCCCTTTAAAAAAAAAAAAAAAAGAAAGAAATTAGACTGTACTTCAAAAGTACAAAATGGTAGAGTGATTTCTTTCCCTCAGCCAAAATCAAGCTAATGAGGTCTTTCTAAGTAAGCTTTGGGCTCTGTACTGTGATGCTAATTTCTCAAACCTCAAATCCTGGGCAGCACCTCTTCTTCAAGAAGGCAGACTTTCAAACAGCCCTTGTGCCAATCAGGAGGGGAACAGTGATTTCTGTACAAGTCTTTACAAATGAAATATATCAACCCAGTGAACAAATGAACAAGAACCAAGTTAAAGGCCAGTCTTCCAAACCCAGGTAGAATGCCCAATTCCACTTCAGGGCTCTATTAGGCTGGCCATTCAGCTCTTTCTGTAGTTTCATTGCTGCACAAGTCTTAAGTTTTTACAAGCCCTTTTATTAGACACATATGCCCTATGGATATGAAAATAATTCTTTCCTTCATAAACAATGAATTGCCTGGCACCAATCATTAGAATATGCAACTGACATCTACTTCATGTAAAAAAGATAGTAGTTTCTACCATTTCCTCATATTTAATAATAAGAGATTTCTTAAATGTTGTGCAGTCGCTAAGTCGTGTCCAACTTTGCAACCCCATCAAATGCAGCACGCCAGGCTTCCCTGTGCTTCACTACCTCCCAGAGTTTGCTCAAACTCATCATGTCCATTGAGTCAGTGATGTTATCTGTCTCATCCTCCACCATGCCCTTCTCCTCCTCTTGCCCTGAATCTTTCCCACCATCAGAGTCTTTTCCATTGAGTTGGCTCTTTGCACCAGGTGGCCAAAGTACTGGAGCTTCAGTATCAGTCTTTCCAATGAATATCATTACTGTTGTATATTTCTCATATCTGAAATATGGCCATGGAATAACAGAAGTGACTCCATACACTGAAAACTTTAAGAAGGCAAGTTCTGCTATGGGTCCTGCAAAATGCCAAGACGTGAGGTGTAGGGGGAGCATAACTTTCTGATCTTCTTTCTACACCTAACGTTACACATTTCTCTTGAAAATAAAATTATTTTCATGATGGTGGAACCCAACCACCCAGTCAGTGCTTCTCAACAGACTCCATTCAATCATCTTGGGAAGTTTCAGTCTTGTCCTTTTAAAAATCATGAAAATGTGATAATAGGTAGAGGTACTACCTAATAGCGGAGGTCTCAGAAAGTCCCTATTTTCCAGATGAACAAATTAAAAGTACCAGGTAGGTGAAATTAGATTGCCCAAGATCACAGGGCTGGAAGGAGTCTGCAGTCTCCTAAAATAGCTGTCCTCCTCACACTGCTGCAGGAATTATCACCATTTCTGGTGGCTCAAAGGAAAAGAATCCTCCTGCAATGCAGGAGCCGTGGGTGGGGGTTCAATCCCTGGGGAGGAAAGATCCCCTAGAGGAGGGCATGGCAACCCACTCCAGTATTCTTGCCTGGAAACTCCATGGACAGAGGAGCCTGGTGGGCTACAGTCCATAGGGTCGCAAAGAGTCAGACAGGACTGAAGCAACCTATTAGCACGCCCGCCCTCCCGCAATCATCAATCTACCTGCCTGCAGTCAGCGGCACAAGACTGCCTCAAGGTAGGTATTCTATTGGAAGCTTTCAGGGAAATAATTGCTGGGCTGGGCGTTAACAAGTCAGCGCATGCGAAGTTAGTTAACAGGCAAATGTATGCTTGGAGAATAAGACAGAAAGAAGCAACACAAATGGTCATGGACTTTCCCGGCAGGTAGGTAATAACAAATACCATTCAACAGGTTTTTTTATTTTTTGTGCCAGGCAGTAAGCAATTCCTTGCAACAAAGGTGGAAACTGAGGCGTAGAGTTGTGAAACAGATTATTCAAGTCCCATGATGGCTCAAATTTGAACCCAGGCATGTCAGATTCCAGGTCCTGTTACATGTGGTTTTCTTCATCCTGAAAGCCAATGTCAAGGTCCATTCGGGAAGAGGTATCTCTGAAACTACGCCCCCAACACGCCCTCTCCAACCCACTCCGGGAGTACCCCAGCCCCCTCACGTGGGCCCCTTACCCCTGCTATTTATTTTAAGCTTGTCATTTTCTTCCTCTTCACCCAACCCCCCACCCTCTAACCTCTCCTGGGGCAGACCCTCCGTTCCGGTTTCCGTTAGAGTAAACAGTAACGTTCCATGTTCCATTCAGGGCTCCGTCCTGTTGCTGCAAGAAAGGCTGGGGGATGGGGAAGGGAATGGGAAACGAGCAAATGGTCGGCAAACCGATGAGACCACCACTGCACTAATCACCTCCTGTGACCGTAAGTGCCCTCTCAAGTGTGGGCAACCCAAGTTCTAAAGAGAGAGGTTTTCAAGACCTTTAAACTCCCAACCCATCAACTTTCAGCAGTTAGATGCGCCTGCCAGCACGGCCAAGGGAAAAACAAGCAGGAAGCCAGCGCCCAAGGAGGATGAGTTACTAGACATTCATCCTCCCTGGGCTGCGCACGGGAAAGGTCAGGGAGGCTGCAAGGCAGCACCCTCCTCCACGTCCCGCTCCCCTCCGCGCCCCGCGGGCAGGGTTCGGACCAGCAGACACAATGGGGGACCGGTCCGCCCCTGCTGCCCGCAGCACACGTGTGCCTCGGACGCACGTGGCCTTGAGCTCCCCCAGGCTGCAAAGCATCCTGCAAACCTCAAACCTCACAACTCTGACCGCCCGCGCGCCGGGTGTCACGCCCGCTGGACACAGTGCATAGTCTCCAAAATACCCCCAAGTGCACAAAATCTGGGGCTTGCCTAAACGGGTGCCGCCCAGGACTGCCACCCGTTGATAAGGGCACTCTGCCGGCGAAGTTGGAGGGGGTCAGCCCGCCCCCAGCACCCACCGCGCCCATCCCGCGCCTTAGCCCGTCCAGCCTCACCCGCGCGCGGCGAGCGTCCATGCTGGCGGCCGGCGCTGGAGCGGGGAGAGCTGAGCAGCCGCGCGCGCCGCCGTCCCACAGCGCAGGAGCCGGAGCCCTAGCCGCGCGGGCCGGCGGGCGGGGTGTGCAGAGCCGGGGCCGGAGGGGCGGGGCGCGGCCGACTTTCCCGCGTTGAGGCTCAGGTCCTGCCAGCTTTGGTAACGGCCCACCCGCGCAAGACCCACTCGGCCCCGAGAAAAAAGCAGCCCTGCCAGATACGCTAAAGTCCAGTAATAGTCTTGCAGTCCGCTAAGACCCGCCTTGGAAAAGTACTGCCTTGGAAGCTCCGGGACCTCTCTCTTTACATAGCTGCACGGTCCCTACAGAATGGCGCGAAAATGGGTCAAATTGCCCCGGGGATAGCAGTCTAATTTGCATGAATCCTGGGGCTGGGGTGGGGAAGCGGGAGACAGGGGGTAATGGAGAGCGGTGCCAGGCTCCGCACTTAGCACTTTCCCTGAGGCGTGCGGTTTACGTTATTTAAAATAAAAATCAAAGACTGGAGCACGAACTCCCAACAGCCCAGACACTGTCCCACGATATAGCTAGCACCTCTTATCTGGTGACCACACCATTATCTAAAGTAATAAAATGAGCTAAATCCCTTATCTTTCTTTCCAGAAAGCAGGGGAAGTTCTTTTACATAAGCCTTGTGATTTTTAAATAAGAAAGGTCTGATGTTAGTTAAGACTTAACTATGGGATAATAAAGTCTAGAGATTATAGAAGAATAGAAGCTAAAGACTGTAATAATGTGATTTGGGGCTCCTTTCTTCTGTCAAAATTTGTAATCACTTAAGTCAGAAAGAACTTGAGATTTTTCATGGCCCTTTGAATCGAACCTGACATTACAACGAGATCAAGTGTGAAGCTTTAAAACAAATCTATGTAGAGAGTAGGAAAAAAAAGTTGCTTTGAGAAGAAAAAGTTAAATAAATTGGATTGCTTTAAAAGAGGCTAATTGTAATCTTAGATTTTAAAACAAATGCTTGAAATGAAACATCAGTTTTCTCCTTCCCAACTTCTCTTGGGAATACTTCTTTGCAGGAAGCGAATGCGTGAACATACTGCTTCCTCTCTGGGTGTACTGAAGACAAAAGCTTGTGAACAAGACGTAAGAGAATGTGGATTGGAAAAATTGGAGAGGACTTGCTCGGAGTCTTCCCGCTCTGTGGTCACTGTGCCACAGTGCCAGGGACAAAGAACTCCTGGTCTGGAAGGTAGGCGCCGAGAGGTTGTTGGTCTGTCCTTCGAAATTCCTTGGCAGTAGTGGGCCCTCGATAAATATTTGTTGAGTAAATAAATGACTGCATGAATGGTGAATGAACTAAAATTGTCCTTAGTGCTGTGTCCTTGGAAATGCAATCTGTGCCACTAAAATCAAACATATGAGAATTTGGAATTGCTAAACTAAGGAAGGGAAAGATTAAGTCACTTTGCCTACTGGTTCTGGAAAGGAGGGCTTTCCTTGTGGCTTAGTTGGTAAAGAATCCACTTAGTCCTGCAGGGGCACTATAATATAGTTTACATTATTTTTTTAGGTTAAGATCACTGGGCTGTTCTTTTTAGTAATCAGGAAAATGCAGATTAAAACAGATAGTTTCACTTAGACTGGCAAACAAATTTAAAGCCTGTTAAGACCATGTGTTGGTAAGGATATGAGGAAATCCCTGCAACGATGTTACTAGTGTAAATGTTTCACTTTGGAGAGCAATTCAGGAATGTTCAGCAAAACCACTTACAGGTATATACTCTAAAACAAAGTTTTTCACACTGTGAGTTAGAACCCACTGGCAAATTTTGAAATCAATTTCATGGGTTGCAACTAGCATATTTTCTTTCTTTTTGAAATAGAATTTTAAAAATAAGAGTAGTATATTGTTTCCTGAAACTCTTGTGCCTGTCTGTGTGTATGCTGTATAAAATGTGCACTTCTTATTGTGCTTCACCATCAACAAGTTTCCAAGACACTGTTCAGGAGAAGGTGCATTGAGGCTTGTACTGGTGCTCCCTTGTTTGTTTGTTCAGCTGAGGCTTGCCAACATCCGTAACACTAGGCACTATTCTGAGAACTAGGGCATAAAGCCCAGGGAGTTTACATTCTAGTGGAGGAGCAGAACTAAACAATAAGATGATTTCAGATGTGATCAATTCTGAGAAGAAACTGTTAGTTGCTTAGTAGTGTCCGACTCTTCGTGACCTCATGGACTATAGCCCACCAGGTTCCTCTGTCCATGGAATTCTCCAGGCAAACGTACTGGAATGGGTTGCCATTTCCTCCTCCAGGGGATCTTCCCAACCCAGGGATCAAACCCAAGTCTTCTACATTGCTGGCAGATTTATTACCATCTGAGCTATCAGGGAAGCAAAGAGCAGAATAAAGGGATAGGAAATAAAAGAGGTACCAATTCAGATAATAGAAACAGGAAAGGAGGTGTTATGTGATCAAAAACCCAAATAAGGACAAGGGAGGGGAACTTCAGTGGCTGAGACTACATGCTTGCAAAGCAGAAGACCCGGATCCGATCCCAGGGAACTAGATCACACATACCACAACTAAAGATCCCATATGCCACAACTTAGACTTGGTGCAGCCAAATAAATAAATACATTTTTTAAAAAAATAGGGAGGAATCCATAGGAAGATGAAGGAAGAGCTGGCATGAGACAGAGTGAACAGCTAGTTCAAAGGCTCTAAGGCAGTGAACAGAAGCTCAGCAGCAGACCATACTGAACTACAGAAAGGTAGAGAAAGAGAGGGCATGGGAGAGATCACATGGGGGCTCCCTGGCCATGGAAGAAGCTTGGACTTTATATCAGGTATGCAGGGAAGGATTCTGATGAAGAAAAGACCCAATCAGACTCCGTGAGCTGCGTGAACTATATACTAAATGGGAAGGGGAGAGCAAGAGTGAGACACTTAGGAACCCCTAAAAGAGAAAATGATCTTTTGGACTAGGGTGATTGTGGGATGAGGCAGAAAGTGGTCAGATTTTAAGATACATCATTTTGAAGGCAGAGCTAACTGGACCAGAGGAATGGTCCAGTTCATTCATAGTAGTGTTGTATACCATAGTAAGATATTACAAACAATCTGAATGGCCCTCAGAAAGGAAATGGAGACAGCAACAGTGGTATATTCATACAACAGAATTTGAACAGTGTTCAAAGGAATGGCATAGCTTACATGCATCAATGTAGGTAAATCTTAATGTTGAATGGAAGAGCAAATTGCAAACATTTTGGTAAAGGATACCCCTTATGCAAATTTTAAAAACACAAAACATACATAAACTATGAAAGTATATAAAGACATGAGCGATTAGAATAGGATAGAGGTTAACTCTAAGGAGGGAAAGATGGAGGACATGGGAAGATGAGGTTTTCCACTCTATCTCTAATGCTTTCTTTAAAAATAAACGGTATGGGGACTTCCCAGGTGATCCAGTGGCTAAGACTCTGCGTGCTCAGTGTAGGAGGTCTGGGGTTCGATCCCTGGTCAGGGAGCTATTCCACGTGCCACAAGTAAAGATCCCGTGTGCCACAACTAAGACCTGGTAAAGTCAAATAAATAAATAAATATTTTTAAAAATAAAAATAAACAGTACAAAGAAAAAATGGCAAAGTGTTCAATGTGAGTAGTAGATACATGAGTGTCTTACAATTTCACTTGTGGGCTTTTTTGTATCTGAAACATTTTATGATACACAGTTTTTTTTTAATTTTGGAACAAAATTAAAGTATATGTCAATCAAGACATATACTGTAGTGTTAAATATGCAGTCCTGGAATTTCCTTGATGGTCCAGTGGTTAAGAATCCACCTTCCAAGGCAGGGGACCTGGGGGAGGGGTGGTTTTGACCCCTTGTGGAGTAGGGGGAACAAAGATCCCACATGCCACAGGGCAACTAAGCCCATGCACTACAACTGGAGAAGCCTGCCTACAGCAAAGACCCAACACAGCACCCCCAAAAATACATACACACACACACATGCAGATATATGTACATATATATGTGTGTGTATATATATACACACACATGCAGTTATATATACATATGTGTATATACACACACACACATATATGTATATATATACACACACACACGCAGATATATACATATATGTGTGTGTATATATACACACACGCAGTTATATATACATATGTGTGTGTGTGTGTGTATATACACACACATATGCAGTTCCTTACAGGGTCCTATAAAAGGGAATGCCAGTTAGTCTTGTAATTTTAGCTGCTTCATAAAGGTTTTAAGTCACTATGTTAATCATATACTGGTAAAATGTTCATTTTGAATGAAAGACACAAATGAGTAAGAATGGAAATTCAATGAGCAGAGATGATGAGGTCACTGGCCAGAGCAACAGGTAGTAGGCACATACCTGACGTTGCATAAGCACATACCTGTCATATACAGACAGTATCTGATCCAAGGGCTGTAAAAACAGCAGGTCCTCAGTAACTACTTATTACCAACTAGAATGATTGTGGGAGGAATTTTAAATCTGTGAAACATTCTAAAATACCAATCTCCTGTAACAGAGCTTTGAACTCCTCAGGGTATTATGAACTTTCAGGATGGCTGTATGCTGTCTCATCGCTTTTATTCACTTTGCACAAAGAATTTCATTTCCTATTAAGTTTGGTACTTGACCCTGAGCATCTGAGCACTCAGCACCTGTAGAATAACAAGGTGAATTAAGTCAATCTCGACCTCGAGATGCTTGGTTTTAGGACAAAGAGTGCAAAAATTAATAATAAGAGGTATCCCTTTTAGATGGATTTCAAAACAAAGCTAATGCCCCCGTAGGTGTGCTGCTCTAGTCCCACCCACCTTTCCTTCTTTCAAGCAAGGTAACTTGAACCCAAGCTGCTCTGTAAATGAGAAACCCTCAATAGCCACTGCACACGTGGGGACAAAGGGCTGGGAGAGTTGTCACTGTGTTTGTGGATATAGACAGGTTGCGGTCTGTCAGGTGACAAATCTCTACTTTAAATAACCCCCTAATTATTGATTTACTTGCCCAGTGCCTGCTTTCAGGATACACAAAGGCAAGAAACCAAAAAACTCTAAAGTTACCCTTCTGTTGCCAGAAGTCCCTCCACATGAGGGCCCAGCCCATGACCACCCTGGCTCAGTCAAATTCATAAATCCTATGCCTCCAAACAGTATTGGTATGTTTGCTTTTAATCATATGTCAACACCATTTTAAGTAGGTCAGTTTACTGAATCTGATGCCTGATGCGAGAATGGAAGATGGAAACGTGAATGCAAATCCCGCCGTTTTTGCAAAAAGAAATATTTGGTTTTTCATGGATAAGCATTATCTATTGTGAAATACTTGATTGCTAGTGTTAAGGCACCATTAAACACTGAATAAGATAAAGTCAAGTTTTAATTACTGAATCAGTTTCAACATTACAGAAGCTGAATTATAACTATAACTCTGCCTACATTTTTATGATCCAAACTTCCTTCTAACTTGTTCTCCTTCCAGAACTTAAAAATTTTGTACTTAGCAAGGTTTCTGTTTGTTTTTACTCAAAAGTTTTTGGTTTGTTTTTTAATTTGATCATCCCACCACCACCACTGGGGGGCTTCCCTGGTTGCTCAGATGGTAAGGAACATGCATGCAGTGTGATACCAGGGCTTTATTTCTGGATTGGGAAGATCCCCTGGAGAAAGGAGGATGTTCTTGCCTGGAGAATTCAATGGACAAAGGAGCCTCGTGGGCTACATACAGTCCATTGGGTTGCAAAGAGTCAGACACAACTGAGCGATTAACACTTTAGCACTTTCTCACCACAGGGAACAACTAGGGAGTACCAAAAAAAAGGGTGTGAAAAGTTTCTTTTCTCTGTTCTCTGCATAGACAGCTTATTGTAAACTGTCCTACTTGTGAATTTTCCAGGGCATTGATTTCTTCTTCAGAACAGTTCCTCTTAAGCAACTCTGTGCAAAGAGAATTGTAGAGAGAGGAAGTCTGAGTATTAGCTAAAAGGAGACTTGAGGGTTGACTATAGATTGGTTAAAAGCTCAAGATACTGATCAGGACCCTAGGGAGGAGCCTAATCTGCACATTAATCTATACAACTCAAAACCAGTCCACCAGCAGACCTCAAAAAGTTAAACATAGAATTATCACATGATCCATCGACTCCATTCCTAGGCATATACCCAAAGGCTTGAAGCAGGAATTCAACGATAAACTTGTATACCCATGCTTGCAGCAGTGTTATTAACAATAGCCAGAAGGTGTTAAGCACACAAATGTCCATCAACAAATGAATGGATAGGAAAAAAATGTGGTATATACATACAATGGAATGTTAATTAGCCTTAAAATGAATGAAATTCTGTTACATAGATGAACCTAAAAAGCACTGTGTTAATTGAAATAAGCCAGACACACGAAAGGACAAATATTATATAAAGTACGTAGAATAGAAAAATTGAGAAAGTAGAATAGAGGTTACTAGGGACTGAAGGGAAGGAGGGAAATGACTCCTTAACACATACAGAGTTTCTGTTTGGGACAATGAAAAAGTTCTGGAAATGGATAGTGCTAATGACTGCACAACATTTTGAGTACACCTGGTGGCCCAGAGGTTAAAGCGTCGGCCTGCAAGGCAGGAGACCCGGGTTCGATCCCTGGGTCAGGAAGATCCCTGGAGAAGGAAATGGCAACCCACTCCAGCAAGGACAGAGGAGCCTGGCGGGCTACAGTCCACGGGGCCACAAAGAGTCGAACACGACTGAGCGAGCGACTTAATGCCACTGAATTGCACACTTTCAAATGATTAAAATGATAAATTTCATGTACATATCACCACATTTTTAAAAAATAACAACAACAAACAGCTGACCAAAAATCTGGATTCCATAAGGACTCATGGGGTCAGGTTAAATGTGTTGGAAGTGAGAAGGAAAACCACATTCCCATCCTATCCTCTCCCAGATTTCTAGAGAAGAAATTACTATGGAAAATGTGATGGAACTATTAATAGTTCAAAAAGTCATTGTAGTTCACAGTTCTTTTTTGCTGTAATATTAATAGATTTGTTTGGGTTAAATTCCCAGGTGGTTCAGTTGTTAGGACTCAGAGCTAACACTGCACGGGGCACAGGTTCCATTCTTGGTTGGGGAATTAAGATCCTACAGGGTGTGTGACAGGAAAAAAAAGTTGCAATTTTTTAAACTAAAAATAATTTTCATGATCATGACTCATAATATCCATAACTCACAGACATGTCCTCCCTTCATGGGCCACCAGGAAGAAAAGAGGAAAAAACAATCAGCATTGTCAGTCTGGCTCAGGCATACAGAGATCCAGCCTTAGGAGAACCAGCATGCCCTTGATGAGGGTCAGTGCAAAAGGAAATGACTGACAGATACTCAAGCTAAGCTGGGAATCTCCTGGACCACTTAGATTTTTGGTTCAAAGAGATGTTTTGGAGTGAGACACAGTCATTCCACTTAACGGTCTTTAAACAGGCTGATGAAACTTGTGCCTCCTGGGGATGTAACTCAGAATGGACTGCTCCCTTTAACATTTAATGAAAGAATTTTCTAAAGGGAGGAAGGGATGCCTTTTCCTGTTTCAGCAAGACCAGAATCTGCAACTACAGTTCAGTTCAGTTCAGTCACTCAATCGTGTCCAACTCTTTGCGACTCCATGAATTGCAGCACGCCAGGCCTCCCTGTCCGTCACCAACGCCGGAGTTCACTCAGACTCACGTCCATCGAGTCAGTGATGCCATGCAGCCATCTCATCCTCGGTCGTCCCCTTCTCCTCCTGCCCCCAATCCCTCCCAGCATCAGAGTCTTTTCCAATGAGTCAACTCTTTGCATGAAGTGGCCAAAGTACTGGAGCTTCAGCTTTAGCATCATTCCTTCCAAAGAAATCCCAGGGCTGATCTCCTTCAGAATGGACTGGTTGGATCTCCTTGCAGTCCAAGGGACTCTCAAGAGTCTTCTCCAACACCACAGTTCAAAAGCATCAATTCTTCGGCGCTCAGCCTTCTTTACAGTCCAACTCTCACATCCACACATGACCACAGGAAAAACCATAGCCTTGACTAGATGGACCTTAGTCGGCAAAGTAATGTCTCTGCTTTTGAATATACTGTCTAGGTTGGTCATAACTTTCCTTCCAAGGAGTAAGCATCTTTTAATTTCATGGCTGCAGTCACCATCTGCAGTGATTTCGGAGCCCCCCAAAATAAAGTCTGACACTGTTTCCACTGTTTCCCCATCTATTTCCCATGAAGTGATGGGACCAGATGCCATGATCTTCGTTTTCTGAATGTTGAGCTTTAAGCCAACTTTTTCACTCTCCTCTTTCACTTTCATCAAGAGGCTCTTTAGTTCCTCTTCACTTTCTGCCATAAGGGTGGTGTCATCTGCATATCTGAGGCGATTGATATTTCTCCCGGCAATCTTGATTCCAGCTGTGTTTCTTCCAGTCCAGCGTTTCTCATGATGTACTCTGCATAGAAGTTAAATAAGCAGGGTGACAATATACAGCCTTGACACACTCCAAAGTGCCATCAAACATCCACATTAATGACTAAGGGGATGATGAGGTGGTGTTAGTAGGACTAGGAAGGAGCTTTGCTACATAGGACTACCAGGCAATGGAGCAGAAAACAGGTACCAACAGGTGCAATATAGATGATTTAACAGCAACCACAGGAACCCACTGGGCTAGAATTTGGAAAGACCTAAGCAGTTTAGGTTGTATCCTGAAAGCAATAGAGTTTTGAGCAAAAGAACAAACAATACAGTAAAATTTGCACTACAGAAAAATCACTCTGGTCCCAGGATAAAGAATGCACAAGAGGGACTTCCTGGTGGTCCAGCGGCTAAGACTCCACACTCCCAATGCAGGGGACCCCGGTCTGCTCCCTGGTTAGGGAACTGTATCCCACATGCCACAACTAAGACCCAGCACAGTCAAATAAATAAATTAATTAAAATATGTATATGAAAAAATAATGTACAGGAAGGGGGCAAGGAAGCTGGATGCTGGGGAAATAGGAAACTGTTCCAGCTATCCAGGACACAGAATGAGGTCTAAATTAATGTTGTTCTGGTGAGACAGAGGGAGGAATGAGTATAAAACAGAATGTAAGAGATATTTAGGAAGTCAGAGAGAACAAGAATGTAACCAGTGGGAGAGAAGCATAAAATGGTAGGGTTATTGGAATTACATGGTTCCCAGGCTTATAAAAAGAAATATAAGAGCCCACATTAGCGTCCTCACTCTGTCTATAGGTCCAGTATGTACCCAGCGCTGTACTCATCAGTATTAACTTTAAGGCAGGAAACAGGGGATCTGGTTTTCTTGGAGCAAGGGTCATGGTTAACTGAGCTTATCTCTATAGTTACTTTATTTCTTAGAAATCTATTTTTTTTTAGTTTCCTCATTAATTAATAGACATGTATATACTTAATATAATTGCATTAATACTTTCATATACTTCAATATGTATGATCAGATTGCCAACGTCCATTGGATCATAGAAAAAAGCAAGAAAATTCCAGAAAAACATCTACTTCTGCTTCCTTGACTACACTAAAGCCTTTGACTGTGTGGATCACAACAAACTGTGGAAAATTCTTAAAGAGATGGGAATACCAGACCACCTTACCTACCTCCTGAGAAATCTGTATGCAGGTCAAGAAGCAACAGTTAGAAATAGGCATGGAACAAGAGACTGGTTCCAAATTGGAAAAGGAGTACGCCAAGGCTATATACTGTTACCCTGTTTATTTAACTTATATGCAGAGTACATCATGAGAAATTCTGGGCTGGATGAAGCACAAGCTGGAATCAGGATTGCCGGGAGACATATCAATAACCTCAGATATACAGATGACATCACCCTTATGGCAGAAAGCAAAGAACTAAAGAGTCTCTTAATGAAAGTGAAAGAGGAGAGTGAAAAAGCTGGCTTAAAACTCAACATTCAAAAAACTAAGATCATGGTATCCTGTCCCATCTGCTGCTGCTGCTGTAAAGTCGCTTCAGGAGTGTCCGACTCTGTGTGACCCCATAGATGGCAGCCCACCAGGCTCCTCTGTCCCTGGGATTCTCCAGGCAAGAATACTGGAGTAGTTTGCCATTTCCTTCTCCGTTACATGCATCAGTGCTAAGTTGCTTCAGACATGTCTGACTTTGTGTGACCCCATGGAAACAGACCACTAGTCTCCTCTGTCCACAGGATTCTCTAGGAAAGAACACTGGAGTGGATTGCCATTTCCTTCTCCAATCCAGTCCCATAACTTCATGGCAAATAGATGGGGAAACAATGGAAACAGTGAAAGACTTTATTTTCTTGGGCTCCAAAATCAGTGCAGATGGTGACTGCAGCCATGAAATTAAAAGATGCTTGTTCCTTGGAAGAAACACTATGACCAACCTAGACAGCATATTGAAAAGCAGAGACATAACTTTGTTGACAAAGGTCCATCTAGTCAAAACTTTGGTTTTTCCAGTAGTCATGTATGGATGTGAGAGTTGGACTCTAAAGAAAGCAGAGCGCCAAAGAACTGATGCTTTTGAACTGTGGTGTTGGAGAAGACTCTTGAGAGTCCCTTGGACTGCAAGGAGATCCAACCAGTCAATCCTAAAGGAAAACAGTCCTGAATATTCATTAGAAGGACTGATGATGAAGCTGGATCTCCGATACTTTGGTCACCTGATGTGAAGAACTGACTCATAAGAAAATACCCTGATGCTGGGAAAGATTGAAGACAGGAGGAGAAGGGGACAACAGAGGATGAGATGGTTGGATGGCATCACCGACTCAATGGACATGAGTTTGAGCAAGCTCTGGGAGTTGGTGTGGGACAGGGAAGCCTGGCATGCTTCAGCCCATGGGGTCACAAAGAATCGGACACGACTGAGCAATTGAACTGAACTGATACTTTAATAAGTAGTTAAATAATATCTAAATAGTATCAGTGACGCTGATGGTGGTAAAAGGTACTATTCATTCCATACTGATCTGCTATGTGCTCAGTCACGTACTGGTGTCTGACCCTTTGTGATCCTGTGGATTGTAGCCCACCAGGCTCCTCTGTCCACAGGAATTTTTAAGTCAAGAATACTGGAGTGGATTGCCACGCCCTCCTCCAGGGGATCTTCCTAACCCAGGGTTGAACTTGCACCTCCTGCGCCTCATGCACTGCAGGCAGATTCTTCACCTTTGAGACACGGGGGGCTGTATTTAACAAAATGGCAGGAAGGGACTGCAGAACTAGAGATGGGATGCTTAGTACCAGGAGGTTGTGAACGCTTAAGACTGAGAAGCAGCTTTGATACTGCCCCATGATATTGTCTGTAGATACAATAGTTAGTTATGATTTTAGGAGCTTTATTTTAGCAATGGGAATATGTGTTTTTGACTAGAAAAGTATTATCTTAATCATGTTGGTCTGGGCATCTTTGGAACTACAGAATGGGAAAAGTTATGCACTTGGCAGGCTCAGTAATAATAAATAAAATGTATTGTGCACTGACTCTATGCCAGACGTGTACTCATTTAATCCTCATGCCAATCCAGTAAGGCAGGCTTGGCTCATTTTCTCTAGTTTATAGGCAAAATACAAAAACGGAGAGAGATTAACCTGCCCAAGGTCATGGAACATGTGGAGAGTGGCATAGCTATTTCAACTTAGACTGAGTTCACACTCTTTACTACTGTATTGTACCAGGCAACATCTGAATAACCAGCCCCACGTGGTTAAGCACCACATTTGATACCAGGTGATAATGTTCCCCTGCTCCCAATCAGATTAGACACTTGAGATAGGGGCCACTGATCCATTAACACCTTGGTGGTCCCATGGTCACTTTCTTTCTCCTAACTTAGTTAATCCTTGTTAATACCAGAAGATAACACTGGCTAGGGGTGAAATAGAAAGCAAATCAATGATGCTCTGAGTCCGAAGCAGACTAAGGACTAATGTGAGCTAATGTCACAAGGAAGCAGAAGAGACCAAATGGCCAGTAAGAAAACAGGGTTGCAGACTTCCCTCGTGGTCCAGTGGTTAAGAATCCACCTGCCATTGCAAGAGGCATGGGTTCGATCCCTGGTCTGGGAGGATTTCACATGCTGTGGAGCAACTGAGCCTGTGTGCCACAACCACTTCGCTTGTGCCCTGCAACAAGACAAGCCAGCACAATGAGAAGCCCGAGCACCTCAACTGCAGAGCAGGCCCCACGTGCCACAACTAGAGAAAGCCAGTGAAGCAAGGAAGACCCACTGTACCCAGAAAAAGTAAATAAATAAAATTTAAAGAAAAGAAAAGAAGATTGCTTAGGGCAGCAAGAAGATTTATCCAAAATTCCAAATTTTAGAAACTATAAAAACTGGCTGCTATTAGTTCAGTCTGCTACAACAAAGATACCATAGACTGGATGACTTTAACAACAAACATTTACTTCTCATAATTCTGGAGACTGGGAAATGCGCAATCAAGGTGCCTGGCAAGAGCGTGCTTCCTGATTTGAGATGGCCTTCTTCTTGCTATCCTAACAGGGGAGAGCAGAGATAGAGAAGCAATTTCTCTCATATCTCTTCTTCTAAGGCCACTAATCCTATTCATGAGGGCTCTACTCCCATGACCTCATTCCTTCCAGAAGGCCCCACCTCCACATTCTGTTTCACTGGAGATGGAACATCAACACATGAATTTCCCAACATATGAATGTCCCAACATATGGGACACAAACATTGGCTTTATAAGTTCCTAAGTGGAAACTGGTAAAGACTGGTTATTCTAGTTACTGTCTTTGATGAGTCTGAAAGATCTAGTCTAGTTTGTCACCAGAGTTGTGACGGTAGTCTAATCTCTAGGGTGGGAGCTTGGTCAAGCTGTGTCTCTTTGGACTCCTGTTTTTCAGATTAGAGCCTGGAAGGCTAGGTACGCTACTGTATGGGTATCCTGTGGCTGCTGTAAAAAATGATCACAAACTCTGTGGCTTAAAACAATAGAAATGTATTCTCTCAGCTTTGGAGGCCAGAAGTCTAAAACCAAGGTATCAAGAGGACTGTGCTCCCTTAGAAGTTCTAGGAGAGAGTGTTCCTTGCCTCTTGCAGTGTGGGGTTGCTGTCCTCATTCTTTGGCTTATGGTTGCTCACACCAGGCTTTGCCTCCATCTTTGCATGACCTTCTCCTCTGTGTCTCTGACTGCTCCTCTTGTGTCTCTTATAAGGACACTTGCCATTGGGATCAGGGCCTATTTGGGTAATCCAGGATGGTCTCATCTCAAGATCCTTAACTTAAATTACATCTGTAATTTCCAAATAAGGTAATATTTACAGGGCTTGGGTATCAGGAAAAGGACAGAATTATAGTTGGGAGATTTCAGCGCTCCTCACTCAGTGAGTGATAAAATTAACCAGAAAATCAGCAAAGGGATAGAAGAACTCAATACCACTGACCAACAGAGCCTAGTCAACATTCATATAACGCTTTATCCAACAACAGCACGATACACATTCTTTCAAAGTGTCCAGAGAAACCAAACCATACCCTGGGTCATAAAGCAAACTTTGAAATTAAAAAGAATGTGAATTATAGAAAGTGTATTATGTAACTATGATGGAGTCAAAGTAGAAATAAATAACAGAAGTCTGGGCTTCCCTGGTGGCTCAGTGGTAAAGAATCTGCCTGCCAATGCAGGAGACATGGGTTCCATCCCTGATCCAGGAAGATCCCACATGGCCAGCAGCTAAGCCCATGCACCACAACTATTGAGCCTCAGATTCTAGCTGCAACTACTGAGCCCAAGGGCTGCAACTGCTGAAACACACACGCCCTAGAGCCCGTGCAGTGCGACGAGAAGCCACTGCAATGAGAAGCCTGTGTGCCGCAACTGGACAGTAGCCCCTAGAGAGAAGCCCGTGCAGCGAAGCGACAAAGCCCAAAAATAAATAAATAAAATTACTTTTTTTTATAAAGAGAATCAAAAAGGGGTAGCCTCAAATGCTGCACATCAGTTCTGCCCAAATCTTTGGCTAATTCCTAAACTACATGTGCATGAGAGATCCAAGAAGTTCATCTATGGCTTTAAAAACTAAGCAGAAATTTCAGCTGCTACCAACTGCAGGGGAGTCTGAGTGTGGAGTTTGAAGCAGGCCCAGTTAACCTCCCGTCAAAACAAATAATCAAGACTCTTTGGAAAAAACAGAACAGAATCCAGAGTTTCTACAGTGATTATTTATGTTTTGAATAAAACCCCAAATCACTAGACAAAGGGGGAAACTTGCATGACTCATACATAATCAATGCAGACTAACTTCAAGATTCTGCAGATACTGAAATTAGCAAAGGAAGATTATAAAAGTTATTAGGACTAAGCTTACTTTTCCTTTATGTCCTTAAACAAATAAGAGCTATCAGTAAAGAAAGCAAAAGTATAAAAATGGAACCAAATGGAAATTCTAGATTTGAAATATAACGTAAATCAAATATCTAATGGATAGACTTAAAAGAATATTGGTTATGATGTCATAATAAGTGAACATAAAGAGAGATAATTAGAAATTATCCAGTATAAAGAACAGAGGATAAAAGATTGCGGGGGTGGGGGGGGTGACAGGGGGGGAAGAACAGAACAGAAAAGGGACTTTGTGACTTATGGGAACAATATAAAGTTTTAATATATGAGTAATTGGAGTCCTAGAAGGAAAGCACAGAAAGAATAAGGCAGGAAAACAAATAGTTAAAGGAATAATAGCTGAAAATGTCCCAAATTTATAGATTCAAGAAGCTTGGCAAACCCTAAGCAGAACAAATACAAAGAAAACCACACCTGTAATATCCTTTGTAAATTTTCTGAAAACCAAAGATGAAGAGAAAAACAGTTTAAAAACATATACAAGAAAATACAAATGACCACTGACTTCTCTTCAAAAGTATTTGTGTTTCTAGACACAGCATCATTGTGTTTTAGCATAAGTCAATTTTAGCACAGCAGCAACTGGAAAAGACAGGGTAAGATGTCCATGACACGAGGCCCTTAGCAGAATCAATCAGGGATTTTTTTCTTCAGTCCATCCTTCAGAGTAGATCAAAGAACCAGTTACTCCACAGTGAAATGACTAAAAAGCTAGTTGAGAAAATAAAATGTTGCCTTCATTGTATAAATACAAGTAAGCACTAGGTAGTCATAGCAATCCTTAAAAAGCCAGGGTGGAAAACTGGAAGCAGAGAGTTTAGAAAAAGGAGAACTGATTAAATTGGATTATCATCCTGACAGCCCCTTTTTCTAATCTCTAGTCAATGCTGCCTCCCTGGGGGTTTATTTTCTTTACATTCTTTGGATAACAAAGAGGTTACTTTTCAGGTGCTATGGACCTGATCTAGGACTAGAGTTAGACGACTTAAAAGAAAATTTTGTAACTCTCCTCAGGATCAAGATCAACACACGAAAAAAAAAAAAAAAAGGAAATAATAGACATTTCTGAAACTGAAGTTTCATCAGAGACATTCAAACAAATCAACTTATAGATGTATTTTAAAACTACCTTCAAAATGGTTAGAAATAGAAAGCAAAAATCAAATAAAAAACATTTATCAGAAGCGGAATTGAAAAGGTTATACTGATTCTTACGAAATTTAATAATGTATTAGGATAAAAACATCTTAGGGAACCAAAGACAGAACTTCTTAGAATGGCTGTATTCTCAACAACCTTTTACATTAAAGTTACAAAAATTGGTTCTAACAATGGCACTGGACTGAAGGTCTTAAGCCTTTGAATTCTCTCATCTCTATTCCCCGTCCTGACTTCTCTTCCTTACTCTAGATTTCCGTTCACCACTGTCTCAGGGTCAGAGGAAGTATGTTACTGAAAAGAAGCTTCCTAACTTCAGCATTCCCAGCACTATTATTTCATGTTTTGCCATAACTGTGTAACCCTTCTACGGTTAGTGCTAATTACTTTTCTTTATACGGACTCACACTTGTTTTACTTGTATAAAACTTAAAATAATAGCTACAATTGGAAAAGCAGTATAATTGGCTGTCAATAAAATGATAGACGGATAAAGTATGAAACATGATTATTAAGTTATATTATTATTATTAAGTTCTATTAATCTAATCTATTATTAGATTTTATTATCTTCTAAAGTCTGAGACATGATCTCTTGGACAGAACAAAAAGTGACGTTAAATAACAATATCTAACTGAGGTGTTCTCGTTGATAATAAGAAAGACTTTTAAAGGATTAAGAGAAGTGAGAGTTATATAGTGTTGGTAATGGCAGAGTAACCACCACCGGAATAACTCTCCCACTGCTAACAGTTATAAACTGTGGACAAAATGTAATCAACTATTTGAAGATAGTCAAATTTGAAGATTGTCACTGCGGGGGACATAGGTTCGATCCCTGGTCTGGGAGGATTCCATGTGCTGTGGAGCAACGAAGCCCAAGAGTCACAACTGCCAAGCCTGAGCGCTGCAACTACCGAAGCCCGTGCACCGAGGGCCCGTGCTGCACAAGAGAGGACACCACCGCAAGAGGTCCATGCACCACAATGGAAAGTGGACCGCACACGCCACAGCTGGAGAAAGCCCGAGTGCAGCAGTGGAGACCCAGCACAACCAAAAAAAAATACATAAGTATTAAAAAAAAAAAAAAGACCCACCTTAATACAGGACACGAGGACCACAGCCTTGTCTAACTCAATGAAACTAAGCCATGCCGTGTGGGGCCACCCAAGACGGGTGGTCATGGTGGAGAGATCAGACAGAATGTGATCCACTGAAGAAGGGGATGGCAAACCACTTCAGTATTCTTGCCTTGAGAACCCCATGAACAGTCTGGAAAGTAAAGATGATAGGATACTGAAAGACGAACTCCCCAGGTCACTAGGTGCCCAATATGCTACTGGAGATCAGTGGAGAAACAACTCCAGAAAGAATCAAGGGATGGAGCCAAAGCAAAAAACAATACCCAGTTGTGGATGTGACTGGTGATAGAAGCAAGATCCGATGCTGTAAAGAGCAATATTGCATAGGAACCTGGAATGTTAGGTCCATGAATCAAGGCAAATTGGAAGTGGTCAAACAGGAGATGGCAAGAGTGAAAGTGACATTCTAGGAATCCACGAACTAAAATGGACTGGAATGGGTGAATTTAACTCAGATGACCATTATATCTACTACTGCGGGCAGGAAGCCCTCAGAAGAAATGGAGTAGCCATCATGGTCAACAAGAGTCCAAAATGCAGTCCTTGGATGCAGTCTCAAAAATGACAGAATGATCTCGGTTCGTTTCCAGGTCAAACCATTCAATATCACAGTAATCCAAGTTTATGTCCCAGCCAGTAATGCTGAAGAAGCTGAAGTTGAACGGTTCTATGAAGACCTACAAGATCTTTTAGAACTAACGCCCCAAAAAGATGTCCTTTTCACTATAGGGGACTGGAATGCAAAAGTAGGAAGTCAAGAAACACCTGGAGTAACAGGCAAATTTGGCCTTGGAATATGGAATGAAGCAGGGCAAAGGCTAATAGAGTTTTGCCAAGAGAATGCACTGTTCATAGCAAACACCCTCTTCCAAGAAGACAAGAGAAGACTCTACACATGGACATCATCAGATGGTCAACACCAAAATCAGATTGATTATATTCTTTGCAGCCAAAGATGGAGACGGTCTATACAGTCAGCAAAAACAAGACCAGGAGCTGACTGTGGCTCAGATCATGAGCTCCTTATTGCCAAATTCAGACTTAAATTGAAGAAAGTAGGGAAAACCGCTAGACCATTCAGGTATGACCTAAATCAAATCCCTATGATTATACAGTGGAAGTGAGAAATAGATTTAAGGGACTAGATCTGATAGATAGAGTGCCTGATGAACTATGGGCTGAGGTTCCTGACAGTGTATAGGAGACAGGGATCAAGACCATCCCCATGGAAAAGAAATGCAAAAAAAGCAAAATGGCTGTCTGAGGAGGCCTTACAAATAGCTGTGAAAAGAAGAGAAGGGAAAAGCAAAGGAGAAAAGGAAAAATATAAACATCTGAATGCAGAGTTCCAAAGAATAGCAAGGAGAGATAAGAAAGCCTTCCTCAGCGATCAATGCAAAGAAACAGAGGAAAACTACAGAGTGGGAATGGGAAAGTGAGAATGGGAAAGACCAGAGATCTCTTCAAGAAAATTAGAGATATCAAGGGAACATTTCATGCAAAGATGGGCTCGATAAAGGACAGAAATGGTATGGACCTAACAGAAGCAGAAGATATTAAGAAGAGGTGGCAAGAATACACAGAAGAACTGTACAAAAAACATCTTCATGACCAAGATAATCACAATGGTGTGATCACTCACCTAGAGCCAGACATCCTGGAATGTGAAGTCAAGTGGGCCTTAGAAAGCATCACTACAAACAAAGCTAGTGGAGGTGATGGAATTCCAGTTGAGCTATTTCAAATCCTGAAAGATGATGCTGTGAAAGTGCTGCACTCAATATGCCAGCAAATTTGGAAAACTCAGCAGTGGCCACAGGACCGGAAAAGGTCAGTTTTCATTCCAATCCCAAAGAAAGGCAATGCCAAAGAATGCTCAAACTACCACACAATCGTACCCATCTCACATGCTAGTAAAGTAATGCTCAAAATTCACCAAGCCAGGCTCAGTAATACGTGAACCGTGAACTTCCAGATGTTAGAGCTGGTTTTAGAAAAGGCAGAGGAATCAGAGATCAAATTGCCAACATCCTCTGGATCATGGAAAAAGCAAGAGAGTTCAGAAAAACACCTATTTCTGCTTTATTGACTATGCCAAAGCCTTTGACTATGTGGATCACAGTAAACTGTGGAAAATTCTGAAAGAGATGGGAATACCAGACCACCTGACCTGCCTCTTGAGAAACCTATATGCAGGTCAGGAAGCAACAGTTAGAACTGGACATGGAACAACAGACTGGTTCCAAATAGGAAAAGGAGTACGTCAAGGCTGTATATTGTCACTCTGCTTATTTAACTTCTGTGCAGAGTACATCATGAGAAACACTGGGCTGGAAGAAGCACAGGCTGGAATCAAGATTGCCGGGAGAAATATCAATAACCTCAGATATGCAGATGACACCACCCTTATGGCAGAAAGTGAAAAGGAGCTAAAAAGCCTCTTGATGAAAGTGAAAGTGGAGAGTGAAAAATTTGGCTTAAAGTTCAACATTCAGAAAACGAAGATCATGGCATCTGGTCCCATCACTTCAGGGGAAATAGATGGGGAAACAGTGGAAACAATGTCAGACTTTACTTTTTGGGGCTCCAAAGTCACTACAGATGGTGATTGCAGCCATGAAATTAAAAGACGCTTACTCCTTGGAAGGAAAGTTATGACCAACCTAGATAGCATATTCAAAAGCAAAGACACTACTTTGCCAACAAAGGTCCATCTAGTCAAGGCTATGGTTTTTCCTGTGGTCATGTATGGATGTGAGTGTTGGACTGTGAAGAAGGCTGAGCGCCGAAGAATTGATGCTTTTGAACTGTGGTGTTGGAGAAGACTCTTGAGAGTCCCTTGGACTGCAAGGAGATCCAACCAGTCCATTCTGAAGGAGATCAGCCCTGGAATTTCTTTGGAAGGAATGATGCTAAAGCTGAAACTCCAGTACTTTGGCCACCTCATGGGAAGAGTTGACTCATTGGAAAAGACTCTGATGCTGGGAGGGATTGGGAGCAGAAGGAGAAGGGACAACTGAGGATGAGATGGCTGGATGACATCACCGACTCGATGGACGTGAGTCTGAGTGAACTCTGGGAGTTGGTGATGGACAGGGAGGCCTGGCATGCTGCGATTCATGGGGTCACAAAGAGTCGGACACGACTGAGCAACTGAACTGAACTGAAATCAGGACAAATCACATTTCAAAACAACATGTATTACCAGAGATAAAGAGGAATATTTTGTAATGATAAAAGGATTGTTTCACCAGGAAGACATATAATCTGAAATGTATGAACCTAATAGCAGAACTTCAAAACTTAAAAGAAAAATCTGACACAGCTAAAGAGAGAAATAGAGAAACTCACAATCCTAGTTGGAGATTTTAATCTTAGTTAAATCATAGTTGGAGAATTTAATATCCCATCTCAGAAATGGATAGAATTAGACCAACACACAACCACACTCAAAAAACTAGGATATGTAGAATATGAAAAAACGTCATTAAGTAACTTCACCTAATTACATAATTAACTTTTATAAAGCATGTTATCCAGCAACTGTGGAGTAGCGGAATACATGTTCTTTTCAAGTGAAAATGGAAGGTTTATCATGATGCACATTATTTTAGGTCATGAATTCATAATTCTCAATGAACTTCAAAAGAAATTGCCATTTTACGTAATCTATTCCCTGACCACCAATAATTCAATTAGAAATCAACAACATTAAGATAACTAGAGAAGTCTCAGATTTCCGGAAATTGAACTGTGCACGTATAAATAATCCACGAGTCAAAGAAATCACAAAGGTTAAAATACTTTGGACAATGATGAAGAAAGTACAATGTTTATTGTACTTATCCCCTTATCGTATTGTTATCCCCTGCTTTTCAAAAGTTTGTTTTATAACCACTTCGCTTTTGCCTGGTTTTCACACTGGAAAGAAAGCCAAAGAGGATTTTCACTTTTACCAAAAAAAGATGAAAAATAACAGTTAACATTCAGCACTTATTTTGCAGCCAACCACCAACCACCATTATAAAGGTGGTGAGCAACTGGAAGCAGCTAAAGTGGCCCCTCCAACCTTCTTCCCCGGGAACAACAGTCAGCATCTCAGCAACAAACCGCCAGATTTGAACTGTCTGTGCAGGATCTCAGTTTATTTTGTGCATCGGTTAGCAACATGTGTCCTAAGGTAACTGCTTCCTCACACCATTTCAGGTTGTGAAACATTTCATAGGAATGCTCTACTTTCAGACAGGGAAGGGAGAACCTATATTAGAACAGGTGAAATGAAACAATGGCAATAGAAATTGGAATGAACGGTGATTGCCTGCGAAACGTGGGGATTACCTGAAACAGGGCACTCAGGCATGACATGTTATTAAGTTAGGAAATGTTTGACTTGATCTGACTGTTTTTCAGGAACAGATCATCTGAGCCCACGGGCAGTAGCACCATCATCTCCTATGACTCCCAGTATTATATATTCAGCCAAAACTTTACCTCTGAACTCGAAATTCGTATATTAAACCATCTACTTAATGTCATTTTGAATATAACATACCATAATAGATCTCCGATTCCCTCCTCAAAAGCCACTCACCTCCACATCTTTCCACCTCAGTAAACAGCATCATCGTCTACTCCGTTGCCCAAGCTAAAACTCCTGATTATTTATTCCTGATTTCTCTGTATCCCTTATTTCTCACATCTAACGTGTCACCGAATACTGGTGCTTCTACTTGCACACCTACGTCACAAGCCCATCCACTTCTGTGCATTGCCACTACCACTGTTCTTGTCTAAACTCTTGTCTAAAATCCCTCTGGATACTCCAGTGACTTCCTCAATTACATATCTACACAGAACCACAGCAGTTTTTTAGAAAATAACTTGGGTCATTCTCCAGTTAAAACATCTTTCCAGGGCCTGGTGGTTGGTTCAGTGGCTAAGACGCTGCGATCCCAAAACAGGGAGTTTGGGCTTGATCCCTCGTAAGGGAAAGTGTCAGTCACTCAGTCTGAGTCTTTGAGACCGCAACTGAGCAACTAATACTTTCCCTGACCAAGGATCAAACCCAGACCCCCAGCACTGGGAGCTCAGAGTCTTGGGGAACTAGATTCCAAATGCCAAAACTAAGAGCCAGCGTCAGCAAAAAAAAAAAAAAAAAAAAAAAAAATCCTTCGTTAGCTTTCCCTTCCTCCAATCCTGCCTGCCTCCTCCATCTCATCCTAAACCAGACTTGTAACCATCTCAAAGTCTTTGCACAGGCTCTTTTGTCCGCTTCAGAGGACCTTTGTACTCCAATTCCTTTTCTGCCTTCAAGTCTAAATTCAAATGTCACCTCCCTTGAGCATGTATTACATTCAGAGGACTGTCCTCCACCCTATTATATTCTATCTCAGGACCCTTTTGTCTTTACAGCCCCTCTCAGAATCTCAAGTTTTCATGGTTACTTGTTTACAGTCTGTCTCACTCACTGCTCCCAACATACACACGCGCACACTCATGTACACATGCATGTGCACACCCACATCCAAAACCTACCTGGAATGTAAAGTCTAAGAGAACAGAGATCCCATCTGTCTTATTCATGGACCTCATCTTAGTACCAATATCTCCCACTTTGGCATTTATTTTGAATTAAGAGCACTAGAGAAATAGCCAGTACAAGAAGGGCACTCTCACCTTCCTTTGTCCCCCTACTAAGCAGAAGATAAATCTCCCATGTGATAAAAAACAGGAATGAAATAATGCCATTTGCAGCAACACAGATATACCTAGAGATTATCATCCTAAGCAAAGTCAGAAAGACAAATACCAAATATCATTTATATGTGGAATCTAAAATAAGACACAAATGAACATATCTATACAACAGAAACAGACTCAGACATGGTGAACAGACTTGTGGTTGCCCAACAGGGTGGGGGAGACAAGGATTGGGAGCTTGAAATTTGCAGATGCTAACTAGCATAGAGGATGGATAAACAAGATCCTACAGCATAGAACAGGGAACTATATTCAATATCCTGTATTAAACCAGAATGCAAGAGAATATGAAAAAGAATGTAAATATAACTGAGTCACTTTGCTATACAGCAGAAATTAAAAAAACAAAAACAAAACTCCCTGTGAAAGGTGCCCTCAGTGTACCTGGAATAGGCATCCTCACCACCAGACACAGGGAATTTAGGGCCAAAAAGGCTGGATAAACAAATCTTGTTACTTCCTCACCGTCTATTACTTCCAGCCCAAACCCCTTTGTCTTGTCAATTCTTCATAAAGTTATTGTTTCTTTGTCTAAAAGTCATAAAAGCATCCTGGTCTGGTCATGTCTTTCAGTCCCTTGTCTTTGTGGAGCTTTTGTATAGGAATGGAATTAAAATTTCCTCTTGTTAATCTTTCCCAGTATTCATGGGCTTCCCTGGTGGCTGAGACAGTAAAGGATTCTCCTGCAATGTGCAAGACCTCGATCCTTGGGCTGGGAAGATCCTGGAGGGCATGGCAACCCACCCCAGTATTCTTGCCTAGAGAATCCCCTACGGACAGAGGAGCCTGGTGGGCTACAGTCCATGAGATTGCAAAAGTTGGACACAACTGAGCAGCTGAGCACAGCACTCATTCAAGCCTAGAAGGGTAGAGGCAAAATTACTTTTCCTCCTCTACAGTGACATATGGGATTCCCTGGTGGCTCAAATGGTAAAAGTGTCTGCCTGCAATGCGGGAGACCCGGGTTCGATCCCCGGATCGGGAAGATCCCCTAGAGAAGGAAATGGCAACCCACTCCAGTACTCTTGCCTAGAAAATTCCATGGATGGAGGAGCCTGGTGGGCTACAGTCCATGGGGTCGCAGAGTCGGACACAACTGAGCGACTTCACTTTCACTTTCATAGTGACATATAGTGAATATTGAATAAATTAAGATAATACCTGGGGATGGCAGGACAGCCAACTGAGAAGTTTCTTGGTTAAAGTACATAGAACATCTCTATTCTGACGTTCTCCTTTTTCTTAAAATCTAGCAAGGCTTATTTTCTTTAGGTGAGAAACAGGCTACATTTGTCACTTTCATTTCTGACAACTGTAAAAAGGAAGAATCACCCCACATAGCCTGGGAGGAAAAATAAGTCTCCAGACTATTTTTTAGGCTCTTTCTAGGCTCCTATAGATAGGGAGGTGGGCTTCCCAGGTGGCTTAGTGGTAAAGAAGGCCAGTGCAGGAGATGTATCCGTAGCTTCGATCCTTGGGCTGGGAAGAGACCCCCTGGAGGAGGAAATGGCGACCCACTCCAGTATTCTTGCCTGGAGAATCCCATGGACAGAGGAGTCTGACGGGCTACAGCCTGTGGAGTGGCCAAGAGTGGGACATGACTCAGTGACTGAGCACACACATGGTAGAAGGGAGAGGAAACTCGATGATGAGTACAGAAGGAAGGAGACTGGAGTGGCTGAATCCTCTCCTTGCCTCTTATCCCCCTGCCGCCAACCCCCCCCCCCCACCCACACAGCTTCTTCCTGGTCAGCGGCCGACCTGAACACACACACACACTCACACACACTCACACACACACACACACTCACTCACACTCACACACACACACACACACACACAGCCGTGTCGTTCCCCTACTTGCAATTCCTTAACGGCTTTCAATCTACCACTGAATAAATATTCAAGAATGTCACCCCCCCAAAAAAAAAAGAATGTCACCCCAGCTCAGTTACTGTCCTTTCATGTGACAGCCTGTTTTTCACTTCTGAAAACTCCAGCATCCACTGTGTACTCTTATCTCTTGGTTTCTTTAATCTCTTTCCCAAGACTGGCTGCGGAATGGGGCGTATTTCCCAGGGAACCTACATAGCCCCCTTTACAGGCAGTCTTTCTCACCTCCTCTGCCCATGCTAAAGATGCCAGTGTTCCTGGGGCTCGTTCGAGGTGCCCCACGTGCTCTCTGTGATCACATCCAACAGGCTTGTCTCTTTCTCCTTTCCTCTACTCACCCCTCTTTGGGCCAAGTCTTTAGAGTTATAAGAAAGCCTTCCCTGGTGGTCCAGTGGTTAGGACCCTGCAGTCTCAATGCAGGGGGCCCAGGTTCAATCCCTAGTCAGGGAACTAGATCCCACATGCCGCAAAGAACAATTTGCCTGCTGCAACTGAAGATACCATATGCTGCGACTAAGACACAACGCAAAGAAATAAATGCGTTTTTTTTAAAGGCAAATAATTTCAGAGGCAGAATAAAGGTAACTGTCACTTGGGAGCAATGTATTTGTTTATCCCCTTTCTCCCTACAAGCTAGGACACCCTAGAATTGGCCGAGGCTTCCGTCATTGCAGGGCAGCCCAACTACAAACATCTCCCTCTGCCCCTAGTTTTCTCACTTGGCCCCAAGCTAATTCCTGTTCTCAGAAAGTGTGCCAGAAATAGCAGACTGTGGGAAACAATAGGTATTCTTTGGTCTTAAGTGGTTTATTTGCATTTTGAAAAAGGTTCCTTCCTAGAAAATACCTGTCTCAAAGAGCTTTTGTCTTACAAAGAAATATCCTCGGAAAGGTCATTTTCTATCCAGCTTTCTAGACTTTGTTAGGTGTTACTTTTTCTGAGTCCCCATCAAGACTTTCATTTCCCACTCCCCTGCCCCCAGTCATTAAGATCCTTGAGAATGGGGATTTTAGCGTTGCCAATGATGAGAATGGCACGGAGTTTCATTTATTTTGTACAAACTCTAAGAGGACTGGTAGTGGTTGCCTGGAACTCAGAGAAGGACCATGATCCTGGGGAGATGAAGAACGGCAGCCCCCCAGTATCAGAGCCGCCTAGGAATTATCGGGGCCGGGGTAGGCTGCCCTCAAAGGCATATTGATGATTTTGGATTAAAGTTGCTTAAGAAATGGCCAACACAAGAGGGACACTGACCCTCCTCTCTTTCTCCCTGAAAGCAGGAAATAAATCTCTCCCGTGAAAAGTAAATTTCCTGCATCTGGAGGTAAAACACCCTTACTGCCAAAGACAGGGAATTCAGGCCGAGATGCCTATTTACACAAGCCTTGTTGCCTCTTTAAGTTACTACCCCAAGCCCCAATTCTGTGTTGATTCTTCGCTAATTAGGCGCCTAAGTTTCTTTGCCCTGCCAGTTCCTCACAGGTTTATTGTTTCTTTCTCCAAAAGGTATACAAGCTGCCCGCTTTGGCCACTCCTTAGGTTCCATGAGAACTTCATGCACCTGGATTAAAATGTGCTCCTTTTTCTCCTAACCTGTTTTGTGTTGGTTTGATTATTAGCGTAGTTATAAGAACTAAGAGGAGTAAAGGGGGAAATTTCCCCCTCCCCACAGAATGGAATGAATTAATGATCACAATGCTGCCGCTAACATCCTTCATCCTGGAGGGGCGAAGTCTGGGTTTCTTGGGGACCAAAAGTCACTCTGTAGACCTCAGGCTTTTCTGGGGGAACTCTCGCTTCCCTCCAGCCTCTACAGAAATGACTGAGTGAAGCTCTCAACTCTCAGGCCCGGCCCCTCATCACGACCACCTGGCCAACTCTGGCGGCCTGCTTCCCACACCCCACCTACCATAAATTAGGAGAGTTATGTGAATTTCCCTCCCTCTCCGTGGCTGATTTCAGCTCATTTGTCTCCAACTTTGATACAAAAGGCTTTGAGACCCCCTCCCCCCGTCAGCCTTCAATTTTACTGTCCCTCTGGGCTACTTATTTCAACCTCCAGGTGACCCAGGGTTTGTCATTATTCCCAGGAATTTTAACGCCCTTGCAAATGACAGATTTCCTCAGTCAAATTCTCCCAGTCTCCAAACTCTTCTCAGACCTCAGAACAGCTCCATTTGCAGAGTGGTCAGCTCTAACCATTTGACTCACCACTTTCCTGTCCTGTCCCCATCTTTCCAGCTTTCTCACTCGTTTATTTCCACAAGGCCTGACATATATTTTATCAAACCTGCCCTCTGGCAAAATGGTCACACAGAGATCTCCTCTCTAGCCTAGGTCTCATCTCCATTGCTTCGCTCTTCGACCACTAGCCTCAGCGCTTTACCCCCTGGGGCAGCTGCCTTATACTCTTTAGGCCTCCTCTGGCAGCGGAACGACGTTGTGAAAGATTATAGGACGATGAAGACTGTAATTTTAAATGTATGATGTCTAGTTTAAGCTGGATTTTCAATGCCCTTGTTGGTCAGTCGCTAAGTCGTGTCTGACTCTTTGCGACCCCATAGACTGCAGCACACCAGGCTTCCCTGTCCTCCGCTGTCAATGCGCTTAGTTAATGCTTTTTTAGGATTCCAAGTCTGTGCCTTCATTAAATCCCACCATGGCTTAAACCTGAACCACTCACTCTTCTTATCACACCTTTTGCTCTACACTTACCTTTTTTGGCCGAGGATTCCGCCGCCTACTTCAGTCAGAAAAAAGAAGCAGTTTCTTGCCTAGGTCCCATCAACAAACACCTCTGCAGTTTCATCTGCTCTCAATTTACCTCCTTTTCTTGTTCAAGACTATTTTTCCCTGTCTCTGGTTTTGATCAGTGTTCTCAGAGTGTGGTTCCCAACCCTTAGCTTTAGCCAAAATGCAAATGATTGTTGGCCCCACCCCAGACCTGCCAAATCATTCACTCTAGGGATGGGCCCAGCAGGCTGTTTTAACCAGCCCTCCAGGCTAGTCTGAGGCAACAGAAGGATTTGCTCTTTCTTTTGTCTGCATTCTCTTATTTCCAATAATATTTCCTCTGGGAATTTATTCTGTTAAATAAGACACTACAGGCCCCAGATGGGGTCGCTTGAGCAAACCAAGACTCAGCACCTAACCTGATAGCAGTTTTAGCTCTCCCAGGAATGTAATCTTTAACCAGTCTAGAATTACCTGGTCAGCACTAATGATGTAATCCACCCAGTAGACCCCTTCCGTCCCCTCTGAGAAGGTAACCTTGCCTGAAACAATGCACTCTTTCTTTATCTCTCTCCCTTTTCTACCCTTTTGGACAGTCTTCCATTCTGTGCAGCTCCTCAGAGCTCCTCTCTACTTATCAGTATGTGCCTGATTCATGAACTGTGAAATAAAGCCAGTTTAGATCTTTATATTTACTCAGTGGAATTTTGTTTCTTAATAGTTCTAAGGAAATAATCTAAAATCAGGTCATGATTTTTATACTCAGAGATGTTCATTACAGTATTATTCATAATTGGGAAACATGCCCAAAGTCCATGATGGGATAGTTATTAAGGAAAGACAATGTCATATAAGCAAACAACTAAATGATATTTATCAAGCTATTTTTTATTATACAGGAAAATGATTATGTTCTAATATTAAATTTAAAACATTTAAAGGAAATATGAAGTTGTTTAAAGGCTGGTTTACATCCTGACTTCAGTACCAGCAATTAGCCACTTCCCCTTCCCCCTACTCCACTACACTAAACCCACAGTAACAAGGGTTTAAATTGTTTGTTGTTGGTTTGTTTTTTTTTTTTGATTGAAGGATAATTGCTTTACAATGTGGTATTGGTTTCTGCCATGCAACAATCAGCCATAAGTATATATACATTCCCTCCCTCTTGAGCCTCCCTCCAGCCTCATCCCACCCCTCTAGGTCATCAGAGTGCTGGCTAGGCCCCCTGTGTTAGATAGCAGCTCCCCACTCACTGTATATTTCACACATAGTGGTGTATATATGTCAAGGCCACTTTCTCAGTTTGTCCCGACTTCTTCCCCTGCGGTGACCACACGTCTGTTCTCTATATCTGCATCTCTATTCCTGCCCTGCAAATAGGTTCATCAGTACCATTTTTTTTCTAGATTCCATATATATGCATTAATATGTGATACTTGTTTTTCTCTAACTTACCCATTCTGTATAGCAGGTTCTAGGTTCATCCACCTCAGTTCAACTGATTCACGTTCATTCCCTTTTATGACTGAGTAATATTCCATTGTACATTTGTACCACAACTTCTTTATCCATTCATCTATCAATGGACATCTAAGTTGCTTCCATCTCCTGGCTGTTGTACATAGTGCTGCAATGAACATTGGGATATATATGTCTTTTTGAATTAAAACAGAAAACCACAAGATCAAAGAAATTAGGAGAGGAAAGAAAAGGAACAACATTTTAGGAGCTGGTAAAGAAAGGGTAGGATGATAACCATCTTAAGAAAATGGGCTCCTCTTACAGGGAAGGATTCCCAAAAGACTCAGAAACTGGCAACATTGTAATAGCTTTCTGAAAAGGGGTACAAGTGAGCTACAAACAGAAGGAAAGGTTGAAATTCAGTGTAAGAAGCAGTTGGAGCCCCAGGCTCCTCCCCAACTGGTACCCCCAAGTGACTACCTCACCGCTGAGACAGCTGTTTATCATTTGCAGAGATTAATGTTAAGGGCCACTGAAGTAAGGGACTCTATCCTGAAAACTGGTGATTAATAACCATTCACATGTTGAAGATCAAAGCCCCCTACTTCTATCCCAATTTGGCTCTTAGACCACGTAGTCAGAACATCAAAAGATTAGTTAATTAAGGAAAACCACATATCTCAAGTTAAGGAATTTACTGCTTTTCTGTATATGGGAAAATGCAAAGTCTGGGCTCTTTGAAATTCTTCCTTTGATATGCACCTCAGCTATCTTGGGCAGCATCCCATATTTTCTCACCCTGAGACTCCGCCTGGTACACTGTAGAGGGTGGTTGCAGTGGCTGACTGTTAGATAGGGGGGCATTCTGCCTCCATTCTGAGTTCCCTCAGAGCTTACCTTCCCAGCAGCTGTAATATCATGGCTTGATGGCTGCAACATCCTCTGTTTACTGATATGGCAGGCAGTGTTTTTCATTCACAGTCACTTAAAACAGACTCATGCATGTAGGCAGTTGCCATTCTGATGGACTGATGGAGCTGCAAATGCCTGTGGAGTGTATTTCACTTCTACAATATTGATCACATATTAATAGCTACTTACTCCATGCCAGGCTCTCACTGTTTAACTTATGGGCTAGGATAGGTATTATTATTCTCTTATTAAACTGTTGAGGAGACTGAAACACAGTGAGCTTAAGTAACTTGTCACACAGCTTGAAAACAGTGAGTTGGAATTTGAGCTGAAACAGTCTAATTTGAGAGGCCTCTGGCTTTAGCCTTAAAAGTTTTAGAGATACAGACTTAGAAGATAGCTGTTATTTTAAAAAAAGACTTAGAAGTCTTGAGGAACCTGAAAATGAAAACTACCCAAGAAGTATTTTATCAACTTAATTATTTAGAGCAGGAGAAAATCTTTAGGTGGTTAGATGGTTAATAAATTATAAGTAAGCAGAGAAAAAGCTATTCAAGAATTAGCAGTAACATTTATGATTCAGCAGTCACTATAAGCAGCTGAATTAAATACAGAGTTTAGATACCTAAATATCTATCATATAAATCATATAGATGTATTAAATAGTATAGTCTTAAGAGGTATTAATACATGCATCTTTATCATTTCAACACCAAAGGAATGCAGGCTGGTTCCCTTTCACTGATGAGGCTGTGCAGAAGGAGCTGCCTTTCAGAGATATTCAAACTCAGGAAAGTGAAAGACTTAGGAGATAGTGGAAAGGACAGGGACCATGTGCTGTTTTGTCTACAGAGAATTATAAGAATGGCTTCCAGGTGTTGAATGCTAGCTCTTGCGAGGTACTCTTTGGAGTTTTATATTCATTCCTAACCATCACTATATTCTTGTGAAATCATGATCCTTGTACCCATCTTATATATTGGGGATGTGTATCCAACATGGTACAGCTCCTAAACTAAAATTGAGGGCTATCTCTGTTCCAAAGATGAAATCATCAGCTCACATCTGATGGAACAGGGGCCCAGAGACCATCTTCGGTAGCAGTGGAATCAATTTGTGCTGTTTTGTTGATTGCCTGTGAAAAATGCTTACCTGGAATTAGGGGTGCAGACAGCAAACTGATCTCATCATGGATAATAATTGGTGTGATTTCTTCAGAGCCCGGTGAGATACAGAAAGACCCCACTGGGCTGAGAAGATAGAAAACTCTATCTAGTAGGCTTATCTAAAGATATTAGTTTATTTCTTTATTTTTAACCCACATCTTCATTTTTAAAAAGGATTTTATTATTCATTTCTGTCTATTTTTGTCTGCGCCGCTCCATGTGGGCTTTCTCTAGTTGCGGCAAGAGAGGGCTACTTTCTAGTTGCGGTGCTCGGGCCTCTCATTGAGATCACTTTTCTTGTTGTAAAGCACAGGCTCTAGGCACTCAGGCTCAGTTGCTATGGTGCACAGGCTTAGTTGCTCCATAGCCTGGGGATCTTCCTAGACCAGGGATTGAACGCATGTCTCCTGTACTAGCTGGCAGAGTCTTAACCACTAGACCACCATATCTTCCCTTTTTCAGTCAATTATTTTTTTAAATTGATGTATAGTTGATTTATAATGTTGTGTTAGTTTCAGGTATATGGCAAAGTGATTTAGTTATACATATACTTCCCAGGTGGTATGTATAGTGGTGAAGAACCTGCCTGCCAGTGGAGGAAGCATAAGAGACATGGGTTCGATTCCTGGGTCTGGAAGATCCTCTGGAGGAGGGCATGGCAACCCACTCCAGTATTCTTGCCTGGAGAATCCCATGGACAGAGGAGCCTGCAGGCTGCAGCTCATAGGGTCCAACAGAGTTGGACATGACAGAAACAACTTAGCACATACGTATGTGTGTGTGTGTGTGTGTGTTTTCTTTTTCAGGTTCTTTTTCTGTATGGGTTACTAGAAAATATTAAGTACAGTTCCCTGTGCTATACAGTAAGTAGTCCTTCTTTATGTTTTATATTTAGTAATGCTGCTGCTGCTGCTGCCTTCTAAGTCGCTTCAGTCGTGTCTGACTCTGTGTGACCCCATAGACGGCAGCCCACCAGGCTCCCCCGTCCCTGGGATTCTCCAGGCAAGAACACTGGAGTGGGTTGCCATTTCCTTCTCCAATGCATGAAAGTGAAAAGTGAAAGGGAAGTCTCTCAGTCATGTCCAACTCTTCACGACCCCATGGACTGCAGCCTACCAGGCTCCTCTGTCCATGGAATTTTCCAGGCAAGAATACTGGAGTGGGGTGCCATTGCCTTCTCCGTATGCTAAAGATACTAGATTATAATAAGTACATTTTCAACTAAAAATGTACAAGTAATTTTTGAGGTATTGTACAAATAAGCAAAACAAAGATAAAATATAAAGCACCCGCTATTGGGGAGGGAGGTGGGAGGGGGGTTCAGGATGGGGAACACATGTACACCCATGGCTGATTCATGTCACTGTGTGACAAAAACCACTATAATATTGTAAAGTAATTAGACTCCAATTAAAATAAATAAATAAATTTAAAATAAAAAAATCACCTGCTATCTAATCAGCCAGTGACAAAGTTAATATTTTATTATGTATCATTCCAGGCATCTTTTCTGTTTCTCTTCTCTCTCTCTCTCTCTCTCTCTCTCTCTCTCTCTCTCTCTCTCACACACACATTTGTTTGTTTGTTTTGTACCAGGTCTTAGTTGCTGCAGGTAGGACCCCTGCACGGAAGAGCAGAGTCTTAGCCACTGCACCACCAGGGAAATCCCATGTGTGTGTGTTTTCTTTTTAAGTTGACTTTTTTAAGGTAATAATATCAATTTGGAATATTGGGGATCTATTAAAAATTTACACAGTTTTGTTCAATGTACTGTAGACTAAAAAAAAAAATTCATAACCTAAAAGGTAAAAGTTGTGTTTTATTTAGCAGGAATTTTTAGGACTTTAAGCCTGGGAGGCAGCATGTCAAATAACCCTGAGATAATAGCTCCAAGGATGTGAGGGAGGAGCCAGGATATATACAAGCTCTGCAACAAAGGGCAGTAGTCTGAACAACAAAAGATTATTGTTAATTTAAAAAGTCAGATATGTGAAGTTAAGTAATTTAGTGCTTTTCTATTTAGAACTTCCCTGGTGGCTCAGATGGTAAAGCCTCTGTCTACAATGAGGGAGACCCAGGTTCGATCCCTGGGTTGGGAAGATCCCCTGCAGAAGGAAATGGCAATCCACTCCAGCACTATTGCCTGGAAAATCCCATGGATAGAGGAGCCTGGTAGGCTACAGTCTATGGGGTCGCCAAGAGTCAGTACACAACTGATCAATTCACTTTCACTTTCTATATATGGAAAGATGCAAGTCTGGGCTCAGTGAAGTCATCCCTTTGATATGCACCTTAGCTATCTGGGGCCAGTAGGCTGTGTATTCATATCCTGAGTTTCTTTAGGGCTCAACATGGGGAGTGGCTGGAGTCTGATAGCTGTTCAGTTCAGTTCAGTTGCTCAGTTGTGTCTGACTCTTTGCGACCCCGTGGACTGCAACACACCAGGCCTCCCTGTCTATCACCAACTCCCAGAGTTTACTCAAACTCATGTCCATTGAGTCAGTGATGCCATCCAACCATCTCATCCTCTGTTGTCCCCTTCTCCTCCTGCCCTCAATCTTTCCCAGCATCAGGGTCTTTTCAAATGAGTCAGCTCTTCACATCAGGTGGCCAAAGTATTGGAGTTTCAGCTTCAGCATTAGTCCTTCCAATGAATATTCAGGACTGATTTCCTTTAGGATTGACTGGTTTGATCTCCTTGCTGTCCAAGAGACTCTTAAGAGTCTTCTTTAACACCACAGTTCAAAAGCATCAATTCTTCAGTGCTCAGCTTTCTTTTGGAGAAGGAAATTGCAACCCACTCCGGTATTCTTGCCTAGAGAATCCTGTGGACAGAGGAGCCTGGTAGGTTGCTGTCCATAGGGTTGCACAGAGTTGGACACAACTGAAGTGACTTAGCATGCATGCATGCATTGGAGAAGGAAATGGCAACCCAGTCCAGTATTCTTGCCTGGAGAATCCCAGGGACAGCGGAGCCTGATGGGCTGTCGTCTATGGCGTTGCACAGAGTCGGACACGACTGAAGCGACTTAGCAGCAGCAGCAGCTTTCTTTATAGTCCAGCTCTCACATCCATACATGACTACTGGAAAAAACATAGCCTTGACTAGACGGACCTTTGTTGGCAAAGTAACGTCTCTGCTTTTTAAATATGCTGTCTATGTTGGTCACAGCTTTTTTTTCCAAGAAGCAAGTGTCATTTAATTTCACGGCTGCAGTCACCATCTGCAATGACTTTGGAGCCCAAGAAAATAAAGTCTGTCACAGTTTCCATTGTTTCCCCATCTATTTGCCATCAAGTGATGGGACTGGATGATAGCTGTTAGCTGGCAGGTATTCTTTCCTTCCTGAGTCCCCTCAGGACTCATCAGTTCACCATTGACTGTAGCTGCAACCTCTGAAAATTGGAGACACCCTTTGTTTACTATTATGGCAGGCAATATTCCATTTATCAGTACTAAGACATCGTGGTATACAGTATCTATGAACATGAAAACTTGTACAACGCAATCACAGCTATATAGTCCTTTTAAACTAACCAAGGCCTGGAGGCAGTAAGTATATTTATTTTGAGGGGGAAGCTGACTAGATTATAAAATTTTAGGGAATTGAAAAATTGGTCCACTATCAACCCAATCTCCTTAAAGCAATGTAAAAATGAAACACAGAAAAAGGCTAGGGAAAGTAGTTTAAACAAAGACAATTAGGAAAAAGAGTAAACCAAGGATGTAAGCACTTACCTGGGAAGTAGCTGGAATATATTAATACTTTTAGTGCTTCTTTCTCAGACCTGGTCTTTTTCGTTTGAGTATTAAGATATAATACAATACTAATAACAACAATGATAATAGTTATAATCTATTGAGCCCATGGCAGGAGCCATCTATGAACTGAGCACTTTATGTACAGGCTCTTTTATCCTTTAAAATCTTACTCTTATTGTGGAGTAATCTTAGTGAAATAAGGGCTAAGCATTCTGCTTTCTGAAGTAATGTAGGGGAAATAAAATAATTTTCCCTCTATTTTTCCAAGTTCTTGGCTAAGACCCCTCACCCTCATAATCAAGACAGGTTAACAGGAGAAGGCAATGTCACCCCACTCCAGTACTCTTGCCTGGAAAATCCCATGGGCGGAGGAGCCTGGTAGGCTGCAGCCCATGGGGTCGTGAAGAGTCAGACACGACTGAGCGACTTCACTTTCACTTTTCACTTTCATGCATTGGAGAAGGAAATGGCAACCCACTCCAGTGTTCTTGCCTGGAGAATCCCAGGGACGGGGGAGCCTGGTGGGCTGCCGTCTATGGGGTCGCGCAGAGTCGGACACGACTGAAGCGACTTAGCAGCAGCAGCAACAGGAGAAAAATAAAACAATTTTAAGTGCATACATTCATACTGGGGCCTGGGCTTCCCCAGGTGGCACCAGTGGTGAATAACCTAGCAGGAAGCCAGTGCAGGAGACATTGAGATATGGATTCAATTCCTGAGTCAGGAAGATCCCCTGGAGGAGGGCATGGCAATCCACTCCAGTCTTCTTGTCTGGAGAATCCCGTGGACCAGAGAACCTCGCGGGCATAGTCCATAGGGTTGCAAAGAGCTGGACACAACTGAAGCAACTGAGCAGCTGCCGCAGCGCACTGGAGCCTAAGATTTGAGACCCAAAAGGGAGCCAGACATGGACTTCCTTGGCAGTTCCCTGGGAGCTTAGGTGATAAAGAATTTGCCGGCAATGTGGGAGAGCAGGGTTCGATCCCTGCGTTGGGAAGGTCCCCTGGAGAAGGACATGGCAACCCACTGCAGTATTCTTGTCTGGAGAATTCCATGGAGAGAGGAGCTTGGTGGGCTACAGTCCATGGGGTCGCAAAGAGTCGGACATGACTGAATGACTGCATTTTAACTTTTGTGCACTTCCAATGCAGCGGGTGCAGGTTCAATACCTGGTGGGAGAACTAAGATCCCACATTCCTTGCAATGTGATTAAAAAAAAAAAAAAAAGGCAGCCAGACAGTTGAGACTTAAGTACCACCTCAATCTAAGGACAGAGATGGGGGTTGGGACTTCAGAGGGGAAGCCATCTAAAGGTAGGCGAGAAGAGGAATGTTTGGTAAAATGAGGTTGCCAGCCACTGCAGGTGAGTCCCTCCAGTGAAACAGTTATGTCTTTCCAGTACAGGCCCCTTTCTAATGTCAATTTCTTTATAAACGTAGATTTCCTTTACCAAAGGGTAACTGCTGTTGTTTTCAGAGCCTCTTTTGCACTTGCAGTTTCTTAAAAAGAATCCCCTCAAAATAATTCTTATACCAAAGAGACAGATTTTAGGGTGGCACATTGACCAGCCCTTCAGGAAGAAGAAAAAATCTTCCAGAACGAAATCAGGGATCTTCATTTTGTTTGGTTTCAGCCTGCAGTTCAATTTACTTTCCTAAATGAGCCAGTAATTTCAGTGGTGGATCCAACAACCAGCTGAGCTAAGGTGACTGTGAAAGTCTCAGTCGTGTTGTATCAGGAGGGAAAGAGGCAGTGCATAACCTTCGAAAGAATGACATAGCCCGAGGACACAACATAAACGGATTAGAATCAAATGGGACCAAGATGGCAGATAAGACTAGACCTTGATCCTCAATCAGCAAGTGAAATGACACACCCAGAGGCGCCACGACAGTTCCAAGACACTGTCAAAAGACCAAGGAGTGGCCCAATTCCTGGAAATCTCCACCCCCTTCTCCAAAATAGATGGAATAATCCTCCCACTCATTAGTGTATGAAACTATGCAGCCTATAAACACTAGCCACACCACATCTCACGCTGCGCTCGCCCTCTGCAGTGGCCCACACTCTGTGTGTGGAGTGTGCCACTCTCTGAATCTGAATAAATCCACAAGTTACCTACCACTTTGTCTCTCACTGAATTCTTTATGTGATGAGACATCAAGAACCTGAGCTTCATTAGGTCCTGAAACCAGGTACAGTAGGTTTTGGCTGGGTTTGAGTCCCAGCCATGTTGGTTCGAGTCCCATGCAGGGTTTTGGCTGGGTTCGAGTCCCAGGCATGTAGGTTCGAGTCCCAAGCAGAGTTTTGGCTGGCTTCAAGTCCCAAGCAGGGTTTTGACTGGGTTTGAGTCCCAGCTACATGGGTTCAAGTCCTAAGTGGGGTTTTGGCTGGGTTCAAGTGCCAGCCATGTGGCTTCAGGTCCCAAGCAGGGTTTATGCTGGGTTCAAGTCCCGGCCACGTGGGCGCAAGTCCCAGTCTGAGGTAAATGGTTTCAGTGTCTGACTCTTTGTGACCCCATGGACTGGAGCCTGCCAGGCTCCTCTATTCATGGAATTCTCCAGGCAAGAATACTGGAGTGGGTAGCCATTCCCTTCTCCACGGGATCTTCCCAACCCAGGGATTGAACCCAGGCAAACCCCTAGCTAAATTGGGGTCCTCCTTAACTTCAATCTAGCTTGACTGTGGCAAGTTTACAAGTTTGCCCAAATGTTAAACGTCAAGTCCTGGAAGTGCAGAAAGTGAAGGAATCTATTCTCCTATTTATGGTAATGGTTTTGGTTACCGGTTTTGGTTTTCAGATGTTACAATTAGCAAACTCAGGAGTGATGATTTGGAAAAGAGAGTGTATTGACAATCATTGCTTTATTTTTTGTTTTGTGTTCTTAATCATTTGTTTTTTCACTAGAATCAGTGTAAAGTCACTCTTCAGTCTTGATATAATATCAGTGCTAGGGAGCTACAGATCAAAGATATTTTTTGGATATGCTTAGATTTTTTTTTTTTTTTCAGTAAAATAACTTGTTAACAGATTTTGAGAGCTCCATCCCATGTTGTTATATGCGTGATCAACAGGTGGATGTGGGAGAAACAGCTCTCTTCTGAGAAATTCTCTCAAGTTACGCATAAAATTAAAGAGGGGATTTTCCATTCTTATAAACTGCTTTTCTCCTGCTAATTTGTATTTATTGGTTTAATTTTCAGACCCAGCCGTGGACCCTACGAGGGTCGAGGGGACTTTTTTCCTTCCCTGCAGTGGTCATTCTTTTCGTTCTGTAGTTATGACGGCAATCAGTCTTGCAATGACAGTGTTGTGAATGGGAGGAACCGCAGTGATCTCAAGTAAAGACGAAACTTAAGCTCCTCTGCATTCTAATTTGGACAGCAGTCTAGATTCTTCTGGATTTCTAGGGAAATCTTCATCTTTGTATGACAGAGATAAGGGTGTTTAGCACAGTGGTTTCAGCAGCTCTGGGGCAGGTATTTGTGGCTTGGCTGTGAAGCAGCGCATAAAGTCAAGTCACTGTTACATTCGATACTTTTCCTGCCTGTGTTTGAGAAACTTGTCTATGTAAAAATGATGCATTGAGAAGGAGAAGAGGAAGGGTGTTTTCTTTCAAGGAATCTAAGGAAGGCAGCTCATGGAAGAATGCTCTAAAATACAAAGGTTTCCACCAGCATGGAAGCTGCCTTTTCAGTTCAGTTCAGTTCAGTCACTCAGTCGTGTCCGACTCTTTGCCACCCCATGAATCGCAGCACGCCAGCCCTCCCTGTCCATCGCCATCTCCCGGAGTTCACTCAGACTCACGTCCATCCAGTCCGTGATGCCATCCAGCCATCTCATCCTGGGTCGTCCCCTTCTCCTCCTGCCCCCAATCCCTCCCAGCATCAGAGTCTTTTCCAATGAGTCAACTCTTCGCATGAGGTGGCCAAAGTACTGGAGCTTCAGCTTTAGCACCATTCCTTCCAAAGAAATCCCAGGGTTGATCTCTTTCAGAATGGACTGGTTGGATCTCCTCGCAGTCCAAGGGACACTCAAGAGTCTTCTCCAACACCACAGTTCAAAAGCATCAATTCTTCGGTGCTCAGCCTTCTTCACAGTCCAACACTCACATCCAAACATGACCACTGGAAAAACCATAGCCTTGACTAGATGGACCTTTGTTGGCAAAGTAATGTCTCTGCTTTTGAATATACTATCTAGGTTGGTCATAACTTTCCTTCCAAGGAGTAAGTGTCTTTTAACTTCATGGCTGCAATCACCATCTGCAGTGATTTTGGAGCCCCAAAATATAAAGTCTGACACTGTTTCCCCATCTATTTCCCAGGAAGTGATGGGACCGGATGCCATGATCTTCATTTTCTGAATGTTGAGGTTTAAGCCAACTTTTTCACTCTCCTCTTTCACTTTCATCAAGAGGCTTTTTAGCATCTCTTCACTTTCTGCCATAAGGGTGGTGTCATCTGCATATCTGAGGTTATTGATATTTCTTCTGGCAATCTTGATTCCAGCTTATGCTTCTTCCAGCCCAGCGTTTCTCATGATGTACTCTGCATAGAAGTTAAATAAGCAGGGTGACAATATACAGCCTTGTTTGGAACCAGTCTGTTGTTCATGTCCAGTTCTAACTGTTGCTTCCTGACCTGCATACAGATTTCTCAAGAGGCAGGTCAGGTGGTCTGGTATTCCCATCTCTTTCAGAATTTTCCACAGTTTATTGTGATCCACACAGTCAAAGGCTTATTGAGAACCGTATCACCAAAATCATATCTCAAGCCAGATGAACTGTTCCTCTTTAAGGACAACAAAGAGCTCTCAAGAACATTACTGGGAAAGTGTCATTAATTCATGATTCCCTTACTAGGCGCAGTAGCCTGATTGAGGTTGAAAGCAGTCACCCTTCAGGAACACTCAGCAGACTTTCATCCTGAAAAGCTGCCCAGCTAAAGAAACGTATACAAGAAAAAGACATGGAAAAACAAAATGGTAAATGAAACAAAACTAAAGACAACTCAAGATTTGAAGAGACTAATCAAACATGGAACAAGATAATGTTTATTAAGCACTGTGCACAGAGTGAGCTATGTTCGATTGTAGTTATAATTGTATACTGAGAATATGAGAGAGAAAAAAAGACAGGAAAATGAAGTTGGAAAACTATGGAAAACAAAATGGAGGTTCCTCAAAACATTAGTAATAGCCCCACCATGTAATCTAGCATATAACCCATATAATCTATTGAGTATACACCCAAAAGTAATGGAAACAGGCTATTGAAGAGATATACGCATTCCCGTGTTTATCACAGCACTATTCTCATAACATGCCTAACAGGGACAGAGGAAAGGGACAAAGCAGGTGATTAAATGGTTAATCCCACTAGGGGATTGTAAGTAGAAAAAATATGGGAGACCCCTGTAAGTTAATGATTACTTAAGAGAGCAGGTTAACCTAATCACAAAACCAAGCTGGCTCGCTTAGCAACAAAACCACGCAACAGAAGCAAGAGCCACGTCCCCAAACAATGAAACAATGGTGGAATGAGACCCACATCCTGCACAGTGAGTCAGCTGGTTAATGATCCCGAGGACATGCTCTCTGCACACGTGAAAAAACAATAATCTGTGGACAAACTTGGCCATGTAGGGACAAGAAAACGCCCCTGCTCAATCTGGAGGAGAAACTGATGATGGAAGCACGCCATCTAGTCAAGAAAGCTAAAGACGCTCTTCTCCCTCTCCTCACTTTTCCTTTGATGACAAGTCTGTAGCCCAGTAAGTTCTCAGGGTGCAACACACCCCTCACCCACTGACTTGTAAGCCTCACAAGCATCTTATTCTAATAAGTCATTTCTTATTTATCACTTTGCCTCTTGGTGAATTCTTTTCTGTGCTGAGACATAAAGGACTAGAAATGACATCCAGTTTCACAGCTATGGAAACAATGCAAGTGTCCATCAACAGATGAAAGGATAAAGAAGATGTGGTATATATATGTGTATACACACACACACTCAGACAATGGAATATCATTCAGATGAGGAAGGAGGAAATGCTGTCATTTGCAATGACTTTGGATGGACCTTAAGGACATCATGCTGCTGCTGCTGCTGCTAAGTCACTTCAGTCGTGTCCGACTCTGTGCGACTCCAGAGTCGGCAGCCCACCAGGCTCCCCCGTCTCTGGGATTCTCCAGGCAAGAACACTGGAGTGGGTTGCCATTTCCTTCTCCAATGCATGGAAGTGAAAAGTGAAAGGGAAGTCGCTCAGCCGTATCCGACTCTTAGCAACCCTGTGGACTGCAGCCTACCAGGTTCCTTCATTCATAGGATTTTCCAGGCAAGAGTACTGGAGTGGGGTGCCATTGCCTTCTCCGAAGGACATCATGCTAAGTGAGGTTAAGTCAGACAGAGAAAGACAAATGTTGCATGTCCCTTATATGTAGATTCTAAACAGCCAAATTTGTAAAAACAAAAAATAAAGTGGTAGTTATCATGGGCTGAGGGGTGGGGAGATAGAGGAGATGTTGCTTAAGAGTATAAACTTGTAACAAGTAGTAAATAAGTCTTACAGATCTAATGCACAGTACAGTGAATATAGACGACAATATTCTACTCTATTCCAGCTTACTAAGAGACCAGATCTCAATTATTTCAACTACTAAAGAGAAATGATAATTATGTAGCATGATAAAGGTACTAATTATTATCACAATGGAAATCATATTGTAATATGTAAATGTATCAAATCAACATGTTAGACACCTTACATTTACAGTGTTATGTATCAAATATATTTCAGTTAAAAAAAGAAAGTCACAGTTAGGTGATCCAGGTAAGCAAGGAACTAACAAGCCTCTGAGCGTGGGAAATGGGAAAGAAGACAAGCGTAAAAAGCTTGCCTGGCTCTGTCACCATCTTGCTGTGGTCTTTTTTTCTTTTTTTTAATTCAGTTACAAGTAACGAGGGATCTAAGTTCTGTGCACTTGAGATGAATAAGTCACTTCCTGTCTTAAGTAGCTCACAGGTTTCTTTATATTTCAGGAACTTGTACCTACCATCTGAATATCAAGTTGATCTAAATCAGTTTTCCTCAAACATAAGTTATGTATGGCATCCTTTTAAACAAAAAGAATTATTAAATTCTGCCAGTATTATTACATTATTTAGGTTTTAATGTTACTTAAAAATAAACACTACCAAAAACAAGCTCCTTACCTCATAGTTGCCATTCAACTAACTGTATAGCCCAAACAAATTTACAAACTAAATATAAATAAAATCAAGATCCACAGACTTAGGAAACAATCTTAGGGTTACCAAAGGGGAAAGGTCAGTGGAAGGGAAAAGTTAGGAGGTTGCAATTAACATATACACACTACTATATATGAAATAGATTACTAAGGACCTACTATGGAGCACTGGGAACTCTACTCAATAATCTGTAATGACCTATATGGGAAAAGAACCTAAAAAAGAGCAGATATACAGATGTGTTTAACTGAGTCACTTTGCTGTACACGTGAAACTAATACAACATTGTAAATCAACTATACTCCAATATAAAATAAAAACTTACAAAAAAAAAGACATTGTGGTGAATTCCCTGGTAGTCCAGTAGTTGAGATGCTGCACTGTCAACGCCAAGGACACAGGTTTGACTCCTGGTTGGGAAACTAACATCCTGCAAGCCACACAGAGCAGCCAAAATAAACAATAACAAAAAAAACCACGACATCCTATAAAAATAAATAAAATCAAACTTGGGAATATTTAGTTAGATATGAAGAACAATGGTTTCTGCTTTTGGCCACATGGTTTATGGATGTTAGTTCCTCAACCGGACATCAAACCTGTGCCCTTGGCAGTGAAAGCATGAAGTCCTAACCACTGGACAGCCAGTGAATTCCCAAGAATGATGTTTCATTATAGTGAAGCTTCTGTCTCCCTCACAAGTGCAGTGCCCTCAGCTACACATATTCTGTCATTCTCCTTCTCTGCTCAAACCACTGGAAAACCAAACTGAGAGGGGAACCACTGACTGAAACTGCCTGCCTTAGCCAGGACAGATATTAACAGTAGCCAACTGCATGAGTTATCTTACAAAGGAGGACACTTGCTCCTTGGAAGAAAGGCTATGATGGGCCTAGACAGCCTATTAGGAAGCAAAGACAATACTTTGCTGACAAAGGTCCATCTAGTCAAAGCTATGTTTTTTCCAGTAGTTATGTACAGATGTGAAGAGTTGGACCATAAAGAAAGATGAGCGCTGAAGAATTGATGCTTTTGAACTGTGGTGTTAGAGAAGACTCTTGAGAGTCCCTGGGACAGCAAGGAGATCCAACCAGTCCATTCTAAAGGAAATCAGTCCTGAATATTCATTGGAAGGACTGATGCTGAAGCGGAAGCTCCAATACTTTGGCCACCTGATGCAAAGAGCTGACTCACTGGAAAAGACCCTGATGCTGGGAAAGATTGAAGGCAGGAGGAGAAGGGGATGACAGAGGATGAGATGGTTTGATGGTATCACTGACCCGATGGACATGAGTTTGAGCAAGCTCCAGGAGCTGGTGATGGACTGGGAAGCCTGGTGTGCTGCAGTCCTTGGGGTTGCAAAGAGTTGGACATGACTGAACTGAAGTGAACTGAATTGAACCTGGAAACAAACCCGATTACCATAAAATCCAAGACTGTGAGCCAAATGGCAGAGCAGAAAGACTGTCAAGATTAGAAGGTGTGGTATTTTCAGCCCCACCACAGGTTCTCCAGAGGGGACAGGGGCTGGCAAAGGAGTTAATATAATAATTGATCATGTCTGTGTGAGGAAGTCTCCATAAAAATCCTGATAGTATGGAATTTGCAGAACTTCTGGGTTGGTGAATGCTTGGAGGTACTAGGCGAGTGGCACTCCTAGAAAAGGCATGGAAGCTCAGAGACCCTTCCCACACACCACACACATCTCTCCTGCCTGGATGCTCATCTGTGTCACTTACCATACTTTTGGTAATTAACTGGTAAACAATGAGTAGACTGTTTTCCTGAGTTCTGTGAGTCACTCTAGCAAATGAATCAAGGCCTGGGAGAGGGTCGTGGGAACCTCTGATATACAGCCCATTGGTCAGAAGCACAGGTGACAGCCTGGACTTGAGGTTGCCATTCAAAGTTGAGGGGTGTGTAGCAGCCTTGTGAGACTGCACCCTTCACCTGGGGTCTGATACTGTCTTCAGGGAGATAGTGTCGGAATTGAGTTAAACTTAGGGCACCCCAGCTGGTGTGGCAGGATTGCTTGGTGGAGGGGGGAAAGCCCACCTATGTCATGTCAGAAGTGTTATGAATGTGATAGTAATGCGAGAACAAAAAAGAAACACTGGAGTGGTGTAGGTTTCCTACTCACTAGCCAATCTTTTTTAAAAAAGCAGGCGTTTTTGTTTGTATAATTTTCTTGGCACAGTTCTTATAAATGACACATTTAAGAAATGTGTTAAATTCAGCCAATTTGTTTGACTATGCCCTTCTAGCAAACAGTGTGGACTGGACATTAGAGGATCAAAATGTGCTGGAAGAGTGTGCCCATCCCTGTTCTGAGAGATGCGATGGCAGCTACATGGCCTTGCAGCCTAGATGGCTATGCTTTCTGTTACTTGCCAGCCTCATATTTCTCTCTTCCCAGGTGGTGGGAGGGTTCCTGTCCAACCTCGGGTCAGCTGAGCCACCTGGGCCTTCTCCAGTCTGTCTCAAAAATATGAGCTGGGCCAAGTCACTTCTCTGTCTTTCAGGACTTTGAGTCAAGGAATAGAGAAGGATTTAGGGTTGGGAAGATCCTTTGGAGGAGGAAATGGCAACCTGCTCCAGTCTTCTTGCCTGGAAAATTCCATGGACAGAGCAGCCTGGTGGGCTACAGTCCATGGGGTCACAAGAGTTGGACATGACTGAGCACACACACTTACTTAACAGTTACAGGTAGGGGGACATCCCTGGTGGTCCAGTGGTTAAGACTTCACCATCCAGTGCAGGGGATGTGGGTCCTATCCCTGGTCCGGGAACTAAATCCCACCTGCCAAGGGACAGCTAAACCCGTGTGCCACAATTAGAGAAGCTCTTCACACACCACAAATAGAGAACGCTCGTGCACCACAAAGAAGACCCAAGACAGACCCCCTCCAAAATAGAGATAAATAAATAAATACAATTCCAGGTAGGACTTGCAGCTAAAGTTCATGAGGCAGCATGGCAGCTGGGAGTCCAGTCTGAAATGTGAGAGCATCAGACATCAGATGCTGGTGACTAGGGCAGCAGCAATTGTATGGGGGCGGCTGATGGTGGAGTGCGAGGCGAGGACCCAGCAAGCCCACCCAGGCCCGTAGAGCCGCTCCCCCCTCAGCACCATCTTTGCGGGGTCCTACCCTGTCACAGTGCCACTTCTTCAACTACTTTGATCAAATAACTAACTTCTATGTCCCAGTTTTCTCAACTGTAAAATGGACATAATAATAGAATCAACCTCATAGGAAGTGGGAAGGGCTTACACCTGGGCTTGGTACATCATGATCTGTCCATAATTAACTCTAATCAAAATTACTTCTTCTGTGATATACTTTATATTGCATTACAACAAATTTGTGTTTGAATCGGCTAGCATGGGACTGTTTCCTTATAGTTAAAACTCAGCAAAACAAGCAGGTGTTGTTGTTATCCTTTGAGTCTCCTTGGAACTTCGTCTGTGTGGGTAAGAAGTAGGGGGTTTCTGAAAACTGACCATCTAGCATTGGCTCTCTCATTTTCAGTAAGCTCATTTTGATTCTTTGATAAAATAAGACAGTGATTTACAATAATGGCTCGAATTTAAGGAATGGTCGTTGTTGAGTGTGTTATATCAAGTGGAGGAACTAGTAATTTTTAGACTCTTTTTAGACAAAGATAAATAATTGGGTAGGCTGAGTCCTGAGAAGTTCAAGTTCAGAGTCATGGGTTCCCCAGGCAAGGATGAAATGCATACAGTCAGAGGAAAGTGCAGTATTCAGTAGGAGCCAAAAGAACTGACAAAGGAGAGGGAAAAGAATTATTCCTGTCTAAGAAAAGAATTTTTCTGTTTTTTTACTTTATGTTTCTAGCTCTTTCCAATTTTTAAATTTAGTCAATAGGGAAATAATGCCCCCTGCCTTTGAGACTTATTTCTGAATGGCCACTGAAGATGAGAGAGAACGCAGGGCCAGTGCCTAACACACAAAGACCCCAGCAAACATTTGCCTGACCGAACTAAGCATTCGAATATACTCTGCAACTTTATTAGACATAGTTATCGCATAAAACAAATACTCTCTCTAAACTACCACAAAATCAAGAGGAAATCAACAGAGGGCTGATGAAAGAAAGAGAAAATGTAACTACCTGAATGGTTTGTTTTTAGAAGCATTTGCTCACACCTACTAAACCACAGTGACTCTAAACGTCTTTACGGAGACCGAAGAGGTTCAACTACACCGAAATAAAATAAGTGTTAACTTTACAGCCGCTGGACCTCCCAAACACCAATTTCACACATGATGAACCATTTCACAAAGCACGGCTTCCGTGAGAAGAGGGTGGGGAAGAGCCTCGGCTGGGGGCTCTGCGTGCTGCCCTGCCTATAGCTGGCTAAGTGACAGAGCAGGCTCTTCAATTCCGAGCTTTGGGGTTTTCATCTGTGAAGTGAGGACATCGAACTTCAGGAGATGGTCTTCAAGATGCCTTCCAGCTGTAACACTCCGTTGAAGTCTGCTCAGGTTCAAATTTTAGATCGTGAGACAATATAAAGCAGGCAGAAAAGGCAAAGCTCAGAAGAGGAGACATCCATTTACAATAGGGGGGTACAGAGATTTTAGTGATGTCTGAGGTAGCCAGCCTACAAGGCAGCCCTGTGATCTCACCTTCTGGTATTTGCACCCTTGTGTCATCCCTCCCCTATGGAATAGGGCTGACCTGTGTAAACAACAGGATGTTATGGGACGTGCCAGACTTCTTTTTCATTTTCATTTTTTAATATTTATTTATTATTTGGCTGTGCTGGGTCTTAGCTGTGGCATGCAGGATCTTTAGTTGTGGATGTATCTAGCTCCCTGACTAGGGATTGAATGTGGACCCGCTGCAATGGGAGTGTGGAGTCTTAGCCACTAGACCACCAGGGAAGTCTTGGATGTGACTTCAGAAAATACACTGTGGCTTTCACCATACTCTCTTGGATCTCTCTCAGCAGGGGAATCCAAGCATCATGTCATAGAGATACCTAAGCATATACAGAGGTCCACATAAGGAGCAACTGAGGCCCCATGCCAACAACCAGCTCCATATGGGAGAACTGTCTTGGAAGCAGAACCTCCAGCCACAGTCAAGCCTTCAGATAAATGCAGCTCCTGTGAACATCTTGACAGACATTTCATCAGAAACCCATGCCAGAACCAGTCAGCTAAGCTATTCCTAAATGCCTGAACTATAGGAATTACGTGAAATAACAAATGTTTATTCTTATTTTCAGACACTAAGGTTTGGGGTGATTTATTTTATGTGCTGTGCTGTGCTTAGTTGCATCTGACTCTTTGCAACCGCATGGACTACAGCACGCCAGGCTCCTGGCCTTAATTCTCCAGGCAAGGGTACTGGAATGGGTTGTCCATGCCCTCCTCCAGGGGATCTTCCTGACCCAGGGATCAAACCCAGGTGTCCCACATTGCAGGTGGATTCTTTAACAAGTTGAGCTACCAGGGAAGCCCAATTTGTTAAATAGCAATACACAACTATTAGAACATCTGTAAGAAAATTACAGTTGTTCTTATAGAGTATTTGTATAACATGCACTGGTTATATACATCTCATCTTTATTCCTTAACTTATTCTTATCAGAAAATTTATCGAGAACTTACTCTCTGCCAGACACTGTGCCAGGTGGTAGAAATGAAGGAAAAAATGAAGTTTCCTATCTTCAAGAAGCTCATAATCTGAAAAGCTGGGGTGGCTGGGGATAGTGGCAAATCATAAATGCGTAAAACAGATGCCACTTTGATTTCTCTGCTTTATTATCACATTTTCTGTTTCTGCCAGAGTTTCAAGAACATAAACTTTGGCTGTGACTTCAGCGGTCGAAGAGAATGCTCATCAGTTACTGCTGCATGATTGTTTTTGGTTTTAATACGAGTGATCAATACCATCAGCTCCCCCTTTAAATGCTAATGAATCCTTTAACACAGCAGATGGAGACATACAGTACACTGCAGATTAAAATTAGGCACGAAATTAAATTGCTTACACATAGCAAAGGAGCTGGTTTGGACATCTTGATAATCAGCCACAACCAGCTGACAAATCTTGAATTGTCCCTGCACCAAGGCTAAGCCATCCCCTGTCTCAGCCAGAACAGGCTCCATCAGGCATCAGGAGGGCACCTGGTGCCCATGGCTCTGAGAAAGGAAAACTGCCAGGCCAGACTTTCAGGAAAACTTTACGTACTTTTAGAAGAAGGCACAACAGGATAGTAGAGAGCACCGGGATCAGGAACAACTAATAGTCATTAAAAAAAAAGAACTTTGGGAGGAGTTCCCTGGTGGTCTAGTGGTTAGGATTTGGCCCTTTCATTGCCCTGGCCTGGGGTTCAATCCCTGGTTGGGGAACTGAGATCCTACAAGTCTCGAAGCACAGGCAAAACAAAACAAAAATACAACACCACCCTTTGGGCCTCTGGAAAGAAAAGCTATATAATGAGGTTCTATCAGCGTCTGAAAGGACAATGTCTCTGTGAATTTCTTGAACATACATATTTTAATTCTTTTTCTATTCCTGTGACAAGCATTTCTTGAGTTCTGGTATTTATTGTGCTATACTAGGTATAAAAACTCAAAATGGAAAATGAGCATAGTTTGCTATGACACAAGGGGTTACTTCTTGGGGAAAATCAGGCTGGCCTTTCCTTGGGGGCCTTGGCACACCCAGAATCTGCTCTCACTTATAAGCCCTCCCATCCCCATTTTTGTTTTTTGGCAGCACCACGCTGCTTGCAGGATCTTAGTTCCCCAGTCTGGGACTTAACCTAGGCCACAGCAGTGAAACTGCTGAGTCCTGGATCACCAAGGAATTCTCAATAAGCCCCCAAATCAAATCAGTGTCTCAGAGTTGTTCTCAGGGGCCAATTCACATTAGCAAAACTCGTGAGAGACTGATGTATAAAATTAGAATGGTAATTTTTTTCAATACTAGAAATGTAACTGTAAGGCAAATTGGAGAATCCTGTTAAGGTCACTTAATAAGCATGAGATTAGAACAAGAATTTAGATGATTTGATGTGGTTTCTTAGTCTGATCAATATATTTGCCAATTAATATATGCATTCAGTAAACAGATTGAGTACCAATTGTGTGTTGGAAATAACACTGATGATCTATGAAGGAGTAAAGAGGAACAGATTTTGGGATGATTTTTAACAAAGGGAGATACATCTGATTAACCACAAGTCCTGTGTGACCACATGAAGATGAGCCTGACCTAGACCTGGGGATCAGGGAGGGCTTCCTGGAGGAAGCAAGGTCTTAGCAGAGAGCTAAAGGCTAACTCAGCCAGACAGTGCAGAGGAAGCTGGATGGAGGGAGTTTTGAAGAAAAGGGAGAATATAGCAGCGTTTCAGTTTGATTGCTGTGGGGAGAAGCAGACAGTGATGCAGAAAAGGCAAGCAGGAACCCGATCCAATGACCATCTCCACAAAAGGTTTATATTTCCCTAACCAAGTACAGAGGATGAGATGGCTGGATGGCATCACCGACTTGATGGACGTGAGTTTGAGTGAACTCCTGGAGTTGGTGATGGATAGGGAGGCCTGGCGTGCTGTGATTCATGGGGTCGCAAAGAGTCGGACACGACTGAGCGACTGATCTGATCTGATCTGATCTGAACCAAGTAGACTCTTACACCAGTCTGGTAAAGGCTCTGCTGGACAATGATGTGATGCTTACTGGTCTCTAGGAGTGATTGGGCACGTTATGCCCTGTGTGAAGGCTTGGTGCAGATAGTACGGCTAACCTTTTCCTTTGTGGACTGCCTGATTCTGGGCTTCTAAGGCTGACCACCTCTGTCTGTCCCCAAACCCACCTCCTAACCCTTCCACCACCTCTAGAAGACTCATCGTTTCATGTCTCTGGTCTGAGATATATGCATGCTTTTCAGCCCTGGGAGGTATTGTGGTGTTTGTGGCCATTCCATTGATGAATTCTTGGTGGTTAGTTGTATTTCCCCATTGTCAAGTTCTTGGGCATCACTATATTGTCCTCCCAAAGCACCTTCAATGGAGTGGGAACACAAGGCTTAAGCAACGATGCAAGGGACTAAGTGATAAGATGCCCTCAAGAGGAGTTCAGAATGAGCAAAGTGACTGGAACTGTGGACAGAGGGCTTTCAGGATGACAGCTGGAACTTGAGGGCTGAGTGAGACTCACCTAGATGGTAGGGAAGCAATTTCTTTGGGATAGTTGGGTAAATAGAACATTGATTATGGAGAATCATAATCATATGATTCTATAAAAGTAAACTTTTATTGTAGTTTTGAACGAGCTACAAAGTCACAAGTCCACTTCATTCTTTCACTCTCTTAATTTGCTCGTGCATTGCTTGACCAGCCAGCGAGTCAAAGGGAAGGGGCAATAGAGTGAAGAGTCACTGGTGCCTGCTACCCTAATGCCTTGACAAGGTTGACCACAGAACTAGTGCCTTTTTGCACCTCCACAGTCTCATATACCAGTTCCAGGAGTAGCAAATAGAGCTGGGTCCAGGTCTTATGCTCGGACTTCCCCAGACCATCCTGGCTTAACTGCAGCTTCTCAAACCCAAGTGATGGCAAGAGATTTTATAAGCGTCCTCACTACAGTGTCTCTAATTTAGAGTTTCCATGATAAGTTGGCACAACCGAATCACAGAATCTTGTAGCTGAGCCAGCATTTCAGAAGCATGCCGTATCTGTACCAACGTGTTGAGGTGAAATGATAAATTATAAAGAGACTTGGGAGACTTGGTATTTCTCAACTTGGAACAGTTGCAATTGAGTCAGAATGCTCTGAGCTGTGCGCAGGCTGTTTGGATCCTGCCATTTTGACATTCTGATCTTGACGTGTTGACCCTTGGACTTTTAAACACTTATTTATGGATAAAATGTGATCAGAACTATATATAACTACTGAGAAATGTTTGTGTTAAGGAAGAATGTCATTCAGTTCAGTTCAGTTCAGTCACTCAGTCGTGTCCAACTCTTTGTGACCCCATGAACCGCAGCACGCCAGGCCTCCCTGTCCATCACCAACTCCTGGAGTCCACACAAGCCCATGTCCGTTGAGTCGGTGATGCTATCCAACCATCTCATCCTCTGTCATCCCCTTCTCCTGCCCCCAATCCTTCCCAGCATCAGAGTCTTTTCCAGTGAGTCAACTCTTCGCACGAGGTGGCCAAAGTATTGGAGTTTCAGCTTCAACATCAATCCTTCCAATGAACACCCAGGACTGATCTCCTTTAGAATGGACTGGTTGGATATCCTTGCAGTCCAAGGGACTCTCAAGAGTCTTCTCCAACACTACAGTTCAAAAGCATCATTTCTTCGGTGCTCAGCTTTCTTTATGGTCCAACTCTCACATCCATACATGCCCACTGGAAAAACCATAGCCTTGACTAGATGGACCTTTGTTGGCAAAGTAATGTCTCTGCTTTTTAATATGCTATCTAGGTTGGTCATAACTTTTCTTCCAAGGAGTAAGCGTCATTTAATTTCATGGCTGTAATCACCATCTGCAGTGATTTTGGAGCCCAGAAAAATAAAGTCAGCTACTGTTTCCACTGTTTTCCCATCTATTTGCTATGAAGTGAGGGGACCAGATGCCATGATCTTCATTTTCTGAATGTTGAGCTTTAAGCCAACTTTTTCGCTCTTCTCTTCCACTTTCATCAAGAGGCTCTTTAGTTCTTCACTTTGTGCCATAAAGGTGGTGTCATCTGCATATCTGAGGTTATTGGTATTTCTCCCAGCAATCTTGATTCCAGCTTGTGCTTCTTCTAGCCCAGCATTTCTCATGATGTATTCTGCATGTCATTATGCCAATTCAATTCCCTGATATTCCATCTAATGGGCTTTCCTGGTGAAGAATCCACCTACCAATGCAGATTTGATCCCTCATTTGGGAAGACCCTCTTGAGAAGGAAATGGTAACCCGCTCCAGTATTCTTGCTTGGAAAATCCCATGGACAGAGGAGCCAAGTGGGCTACAGTCCATGGGGTCGCAAAGAGTTGGACACGATTGAGCAACTGAGCACACACACATGCATTCTATCCAACATAATAAAATTATTTCCCATTTTTATATTAATTTTTATTGTACTGATTTCCCCCCATGGGATTAGTTCTTTTCAATATAAGTTTTACAATGAAGATTTTATATATAATTTTTTCTGTTGTTCATACTTTACCCATTATCACTTCTGCCACTGTGAGTCTTCTTTTGTGTCTTCATCCAATTATCCCAGATTTTACTGTTTTAAATTTTACTATGAATATTTTTAAACACTGCAGTTTAATTTTTATAATTTTTATGAATAATATTCAGGAATTAGTTGAAAACAATGACCAGGTTATATATATTTCTAAAGTATCTTTGGTAAGTAATCTCCAGTTCTCCTTTACATATGTGGGATTATTCAATTATGCAGGTCAGTGCTATAGAATTGCTATCTAGCTACTATGCAGAGAGCAAACCATCATGCTTTGCCTGGGCAATGCCTGCAGTAATGCCTGCCTCTTTGGTAGCAACCAGTACGGATTCAGACTTGATCTGAAGCTTACTGAGGGTCTGCCACATTCCCACACTTACAGGTGCCTAACTCAAGATATAGTTTCTTGATTTGTTCCTACTATGATTTTTTCCTCTTAAAATATCCCTGGTAGTTTTTCATTGTTGTTGGTTTTTTTTTTTTTTTTTTTTTTTTTTTTTACTGTTGATTGTTGTTGCTATTAACATCAGCCTCTTGCAACTGATTTAACTTGATGGGGAAAAAACCCTCTTAATCCTTGTTCTGTTCTTCACTTACATTCATCTTGCAACATGGCAAGCAGTTTTTGATGAATAAGCATCATTAGGAAAAAAATAACATCCACCCTTATTATTTCTTTAATAATAATAATTTCCTTCAACCAAGAAGTAGACCACAGATGTTTGTATTTTGGTTTTGTCCAGGAGCATTGAGGTGACAGGAATTTTCTCATGAGGTCTTTTGAGGTGGTCTGTTTTGTACAGTGTTGGAATAACCTCTTTGTGATTAGCTACTGCACTAACTAGGAATGACGTCATTGAGTCATTTTACTACCAGGTTGGATTCTCCAACGAATAGCCCAGGAAAGCAAGAAGGGAAAAAGCATGAAACAAGCAATTATTGGCATAACACCTTTTAAACTAGAGTCTTAAATAATTCCTCAGAATGAATCATTTGTTTAATAATTAAATCCATACTCCATGTTCCATCAGAGTGACCCAGTTAAGACTGCATTTGGCTACTTATCCAAAAATCCTAATCAAAGAAAGTATTTTATTGCTTATTTGGAAGCAGCATGCTATGAAGATAGCATACTTTGTATTAGCCCTCTTAAAAAAATTAAACATGAACAAAGGACAAAGGGAAAAATAATTGAAAACAGATGTAGTTGATATAAACTTCATGAGAAAGGATCATACCGGAACTTAAATCCTTGGAGAAGTTGGTCATCCACAGTGGAAAAGAGGACCTTGGTGCCTAATGTCACTATTTCCCATCACTTTTGCTTGTAAATGCAGGTATTAAACAATAAGAGTTATACAACTGAGTTGTTGGATTGATGGTTAGGTCACAACTTTCCACACAGGTAAAGTTGTTTCCCATAACCTAGATTTTGTGGTGGTGTTGGTGGTTTAGTTGCTAAATTGTGTCCAACTCCTTGTGACTCCATGGACTGTAACCTGCCAGGCTCCTCTATCCATGGGATTCTTTAATGCTGCCCAAACCAACCCCAGGCCCCAAGGACCATTTTAGAGCAGGGCAGTTACTCTGGGAATATATGCTTGTACTTGATGACTGGTTTCTATTAAAAGAGAACCACCCCCAACACTGGCAATTCCCCAGAATCAGATTTCTACAGAGCACTGAGAATTCTACACAGGGCAAAGAACAGTTGATATTCAGAGCTGGTGAATGTTGAATTGAAACTCAGAATGTACTGAAAATAACATTTATTCGTTTCACATATAGTACGTTTGTTGCCACCAGGCTTCTTTGATTTGTAAAAATATGTAGGATTTCCCAAACCAGATTCCACAATGCCTGTCCTAAACTGCAGTCAGCTTCCTCCCACCCATACCATTCACCTCTTTACCCCCAACTGCTTACAGCTTTCTTGCTACAAGGATGGTATTTACTGTCTTGCTCTAACAAGGATGATAGTAATTTTAAATTTCTCTGACTTTTAGCTTGTGATGTTATCATCCTGTTCTGTGTCTGTTTTCTTTTAGATTTTAGAGTTCTGACATCCCAAGAGGACTTAACAGACCTTTTGTTTTCCCCTCTTGGCTCCTCCTTTGGCAAAATGTAGAAAATAATATTTGATTGCAGTCCCTGGGAGCTTTGGGAAAGAAATAACCACAAATCTCCTAAGCAGTTTAGATTTCTGGTTTCTGATGAGTCTCATGGAATGATATGTGGTATTATGATCAACATTAAGTCCAATAACCTTTTTTATTGCCTAAAAATGACAAGCCAAGTCAATTCAGCTCTGACTAAGACAAAAACCCAAATGACTTACTGAAATAAATACTAACCGGCTGTGTGGAGACTGGGTAAGGCAAGTGAGGCACTTGCCTTGGGTACAAAATTTAAGGACGCATGAAAAAAGCACCACCTGAGTAATCAAAATAAATGATATTTTAATGCAATATTTTTTAAAGAGAAAATTAATGCAAAAAATACATGATGAACAAAATATTAATATAAGATTTTTAAATAAAGACAGGATCAGTAACTGTCTTGCCAAGCCATACTGGAGCCTTAGACAAAAGGAAAAACCAGTAATACTGATCCTGTCTTTCTCCAGAATCTCGATTTTTTTGTTTATCACAATTTTTTGCATTAATTTTCATTTATTTAAATATTGCACTAGAATATTATTTAAATATTGCACTAGAATATTATTAATCTTGATTATTGAGCTCTTCAATTCCCCCTTAAATTTTGCACCCAAGATGACCGCCCTATTTAAGCTAAGTTTTTCTGCATTTAAGTTCACCCTAGTCCAGGCCCTGCTAATCAGAAAAGCAGCGGCTAGGGTAATACAATGGTATATTCCCTTCTCTAAAGATGTTAATTCAGGGGAATAAAATATATATAGTTATGTTTTAAGTCCAGTTACTTAACAATGGACAACCAACATCCACAATTTTGGCCTTGTTTTGGCTATAGGCTCTCTTAGAAGGTATTTTCTAAACCCCCGGAAGGGAAACATCGTCTTTTGTTAATTCTGTGTGAAGGCAGCACATTATCAAAATCCATTATATTAAAAAAAAAAATACTAAGAAAAGCTCAACTAGTTCAGTTCGTCAAAAGTTTCTCCTTCCTCGGAAGTTTCCTCTGGGCCTTTCTCTGTTGGTCTTGGCAGGGGAGGGCCTGCGGGGTTTCTTGCGGTAGTCCACCTTTGTCCATCCCCCTTCGCTGACTTTGCTCTCCTCCTCACTGGCTCGTGAGTCCGTGTCAGTGCACAAAGGCATCCCTGGGATGGTTCTGGGTTGATGGGAGGCTTCTGGGCTTCTCTTGAACTCAGGTGACTGGTGAGCATTGAGTGCTGACTGAGAAACCCTGTAGAATTTTCCAGAATATCTTTCTCTTGAAGGAGTGGAGTGCTGACTTTTCCCACTGTGTCTTCCTCTCGGAGAAGAATTGAGTGAGTGACTAGCTCGATCGTATTTGTTCCTGCTTCTACCAGAGTATCGCCCCCTCTCTAAAGAGCTGTCAGTATTAACACTGGAAAAGCCGCTATCCCTGGAGTTCAGATGCAGAGAAGAGAAGTTTTTGGTCAGTCCGTACTGAGTAGGAGAGGAGCTTCTGGACTGGTTTATAGGTGTAATCTGTTGATACTTAATGGGCACCTGGGTCCGCCTCACCGCAGCTGCATAGGAGTCCTGGTCATTGAAATAGGGGAAGAATTGGGACGCCAGGATGGGGTTGCTCTGGGAGCGCTGTAGGGAACTGTTGGATGCCATCTGTCGCATCCTCAGCGTATCCAGCCACTGGCAATCAGCGCCTGTGGAAGAAATGGAAATGGACATCTTTGAAGCCACAGTAAAGCTGCATGCCTAATTCATAAGCCTGTCTCACAAAATTTCAAACCTCTTTGGGAAGCTCTAAGCGTTACCATTCATAATTCTAGGCTAGATATCAAAACATTTCCTTTATTATAAATATTTATTTAAAAAAATAAGGGCATTTATACTTACCAAATGTATGTTATATGCTGGCACTGTTCCAAAGGCTTTTCTTACAGTATATCACTTAACTTCCCTGACATCTTAGAAACCATGCTCAGTCACTCAGTCAGGTCTGACTGTGACCCCATGGACTGTGTGTGGCCTGCCAAACTCCCCAGTCCATATGATTCTCCAGGCAAGAATACTGGAAGCAGGTTGCCATTTCCTCCTCCAAGGGATCTTCCCCACCCAGGGATCCAACTCGCGTCTCCTGTGGCTCCTGCATTGGCAGGCGGATTCTTTACCTCTGAGCCATCTTCTCAGGTCAATACTAATAATATCATTCTATAACGGAAGAGACTGACGCTTGAGAGGTGAAGTCACCAGACCCACGGTCACTCAGCTAATACTCCTGCATCTAAATTCTATCTTCTTCCCAACTTAGCCATGTTGTCACTTCTAGAAATTACTGTTTAAGTGTCTTTGGATGGCAGGGGCATGTTTAGTCAACAAAAGGCTTTTGCTAACCAGCACTTCTAAATCCTCAAGAACACTAAATGCAGATAAGAGATTGGGTTCTAACGGTTGAGACAGCTAGAGATTGGAAGAAAGACAGTTTATATCTCCAGAGGAGAGATTCCCAAGGTTCAGGAATAAGAAATACTTTCTGCCTGAAAAATGAAGATTTGTGGCAAACCGGAAGAAGTTACAGTAGAAGAAAATGCTTAATTAAGAGCCACTTAGTAAACTATATACTTCAGTGAATAAGCAAGTTCCATCCCACCTTGGATCTTCTCTGTCTTCCCTAGGGCCTGCATTGCCCACATCCCGAGTTCCCTGGCATCCTCCCTGAGCTCTGCTTGTGCCAGCGGGACTCTGGAGAGGAACAGAATGCGCCCACTCCCTCTGCCAGCACCGATGCCTTGCGCCTCTCAGGCAATGGGTGCATCCAGACACAGGCAACCTCCTGTGTTCAGGCTCACAGGCTTCAGCCAACCATCACACGCTTCTTTCTCTTCGTTTGGACCTCCCCGAAATCTTAGCTTCCAACAGGACGCCAATTTTGTTCAGTGTCCAACCCCCTACACGGAGCTATGTGCCCTGGGGAAGCCGATCACATCCAGCTCTAAGGCAGACTTTGATTAGTCCAAGCCAGACATATGATGCCATGGTTAAGAATGAACAAGGTGCTTAGCTCTGGCCAAAGCAACCTGAAAGGCAGTCTGCAAAGGGGCCTCTAAGCAAGTCTTTCTCCCTCCCAAGCATGAGAACAGGAAAGGGATTGACCTCTTATTTCCTGTGGGCGTTACCATATCTTTATACAATGACTGTGAATGTGAGAGGAGCTAGGCCGAGGACCAAGGCAACCTGTTAAGGATGGCAGAGTAGAAACCAGGCAAGGCTCATTTCTCATCCTTAACATGGTTGAGTGCCTTATGTTACTGTATCTGGAGCCCGGCCTACCCTGGACTTCTTGTGATGGAAGATGGTAAATTTTAGTATCGTTAAAACCCATGGTTTAAGAACTTTAGAATGAGAAAGAAAAATAACCCAATCAACCATGCTGACAAAGCAAGGCATGTCTAGCATGCTGTCAAAGAATTTGTTGCTGGGTTTAGAATACTGCCCAGGATCCTGGGGGCCCTGGCCAGTGGGCATTTAAAACACCTGGTGTGCTTGGTAAGCCAGTCTGCACCGTGGAGGACACAGAATTTGGTCTCTTGTAACTCACTGACAGTAGCCATCAGGGCACTTTGTTGCCATGTCACCAAAAATCTTCTGTTATGCCTTCTCAGGGATATTTTCTTTTCTTTTTTTTTTTTAAAAGAGTTTGTATCTATTACAATGTAGGAAGTGAGGGATTTAAACTGCTGTGTTGTTTGGATAATGGAAGGACACACACTTGAACCCTGATTAATTGTTGTTGTTTAATTGCTAAGTCGAGTCTGACTCTTTTGCGACCCCATGGTCCATAGCCCCAGGCTCCTCTGTTCACAGGATTTCCTAGGCAAGAACACTGGAGTGGGTTGCCATCTTCTCCATCAAAGGTATTTTCTTATTGGGAAAAAGAGGCATTGGTCAGAAAACATGTGTTTTTGGTTTGTTGGGAAGGTATGTTTCTCATGGCAAAAGGTGATTTGCACAGGGGTTTATGTATCCATCTCCCAAGTGTTTGTTAGCCTGAGTCTGGGTTGTATTAGAGTTTCTGGGTCTGCAAAGGTGAAGGTCAGAACTTTTCCCCTGAAGCTAGCAAATAACAACCAGTTCATCAACAAGGCAGCCTGTCTTACTCTACTGCTGCTGCTAAGCCGCTTCAGTCGTGTCCGACTCTGTTCAGCCTCATAGACGGCAGCCCACCAGGCTCCCCCGTCCCTGGGATTCTCCAGGCAAGAACACTGGAGTGGGTTGCCATTTCCTTCTCCAATGCATGAAAGTGAAAACTGAAGGTGAAGTTGCTCAGTTGTGTCTGATTCTTCGCGACCCCATGGACTGCAGTCTACCAGGCTCCTCCATCCATGGGATTTCCAGGCAAGAGTACTGGAGTGGGGTGCCATTGCCTTCTCTGGTCTTACTCTAAGTCATGTCTAAACAGCTTCTTTATAGCATCTGTAATTATTATCACCCCTACCCAGCACAGGCATTTCATGCTTCTCTTTCTCTGTCCTCCTTTCCTTTCTTCCTCCCTCACTTTTATCCCCGCCCCGCCCCCAGCCCTCTCTCTTGCTTGCCCTGTCATTCTTTTGCTTTGATGGATCTGTGGTGTTAAGGACTCAAGAGGTTGCCCCAGTGACAGCAGTGACTTCATAGGAATGTGTGCTGGACATGGAAGATAATTCTTATCTTTATCTACAGTCTTGGAAACTAAATATATATGTGTATAAATATGCATGCATATTTTTCAATAGGACATAATCATTAATTTTTATCTTTTCTGATAGTTACTTGAATATGGAACTTTATTATAATATGTTCTTATTTCCAAGCCCATAATTTCTACTTTCCATATAATCTGTGTATAAAGCCAAAATTCTAAAAATAGGAGGAAGTATGATATTAGAGGGCTTCCCCAGTGGCTCAGCGGTAAAGAATCTGCCTGTAATGCAGGACCTGCAGGAGACACAGGTTCAATGCCTGGGTCAAGAAGATCCCGTGGAGGAGGGCATGGCAACCCACTCCAGTACTCTTGCCTGGAGAATCATGTGGACAGAGCAGTCTGTCGGGCTGTGTATAGTCCATAAGGTCGCAAAGAATCAGGCACAACTGAATCGACTTAGCACGCATGAATGCATATTAGAAATCTCTATGGTTGGAACTTCCCTGGTGGTCCAGTGGCTAAGACTCTGCTCCCAATGCAGGGTGCTCAGGTCTTCTGGTGGGGAAGCTAGATCTCACATGCTGCAACTAGAGTTCAAATGCCTGAACTAAAAGATCCCGCATGCTGCAACTAAGATCCAACACAGCTAAATAAGTAAATAAGGATTCCCTAACCCAGTGGTTAGGATTCTACTCTTCCACTGTAGGGGATCTAGGTTCGATCCCTGGTTGGAGAACTAAGATCCTTCAAGCTGCACACACAGCAAAAAAAAAGAAATCTATATAAACTTACAGACTGGTCCTAATTCCTGATGTGAGACTTTTGACATTTCCACCTTGGACCCTGTCTAGAGCACAGCTAACTTACTTGAGTCAGACCTGCTTCCAGGGGTGCCCTCTGAGTTGGGAAATAACGTCTGAATGGCAAGCTGGACAGCCTTCACTTCATCTTGAGGTTTTGTTCTACTCCATTGAATTGAATGGATGTGTTTAGTGCTTTTTGGAGTTCTAACATCACTCTGCGGAAAAAAAAATAGGGAGAGAAACTCACAATCAGATATATGCATGCTTATAAAACAGGAAAGAAAATCAGGTTATCATTATCTATTCAAGGTAACTCTTGAGAACACTGTCATAATGCACGAGGTAAAATATTTGCACTGTTTGCCTCAATATGGTAACATGGTTAAAAAAAATTTAACCACTTTATTCGTTAGTGGACTACAGTAGTTTAAAAAGGTGGTTGTCTTCTCTAGGAATTTGTTGGTAAATCTCAACTTACCTCTTTGTTTAATGAGTAACGAAAAACAATGTCTTTCGTTTATAGTAGCTGAAAACAGATATTTTGCTGAATAAATAAAATCTGACCACTATTTTGCTCAGGACTGCCTGCGGTCATCTGGGTAACTGGGTAAGTATGGGTAGGTTGGTGGGCCCAGTTACCTCTTCATCATCAAATCTGAAGAACCTCTTAGGATTTGATAAGGTTATGAAAATACATATTTTTTAAAAAGCTCTGAAGTGACTGTTACCCACATAATTATCACATCATCCCGGAGTCTAAGGAGGAGAGAAGGAGGAGGCAGGGGAGAGAGAAAGAGAAGAGAAGAATTTGGTGAGGCGTGTCTCCAGACCTAAGGCAGGCAGAGATGAAAACTGGCTGTTATTACTGTCCACTTACTAAAGAGAGGGCTTTTCCTGGGTACTGGGGACTGGCCAACAGGCTCTAGATTCCCAGGTTCCCAGTTCCTCAAGACCAGTCGACTTCTTTTATTTAGGTCTGTGTCCTGCAAGCCACACTTTGACAATTAAGGCTATTTCTCAGGGGCCTCATTCCTACAGGCAGTGTACCCTGGCTGGGGAGGATAAATCATTGCTGTCATCCTAACTGGCTTCCAATATCGGGTCATCCTGAATAAGTGGACTGGCCAGGCTTTGGACTTCTCGTGTTAAAATGCTAATCCGTGGCAGCTCAGAAGACCATCCCTATGCAGCGGCGTATGAAGTCCATTCGAGGCTGACTTCCCTCCTCTTGCTGTTGGGAAGGGAATGGCTAGAACAGCCGAGGAAGGCTGGAAACTATTCACACTCAGAGGAACTTGGTGACCCCACGGATTCTCACTAACCCCCCAAACCTTGGGATCACCCTTCATCTCTCTGAGCCGGTTTTCCCTAGTTGCCACATGAAGACAGTGCTCCTTACCTTTGAGTATTTGCACAAGGTTACTGAAATAACACAGGTGTAAGTTCCTCTTACAATGTATGCTGCTGCTGCTGCTGCTGCTAAGTCGCTTCAGTTGTGTCTGACTCTGTGCGACCCCATAGACGGAAGCCCACCAGGCTCCCCCTTCCCCGGGATTCTCCAGGCAAGAATACTAGAGAGGGTTGCCATTTCCTTCTCCAATGGATGAAAGTGAAAAGTGAAAGGGAAGTCGCTCAGTCGTGTCCGACTCTTAGCGACCCCATGGACTGCAGTCTACCAGGCTCCTCCATCCATGGGATTTTCCAGGCAAGAGTACTGGAGTGGGGTGCCATTGCCCCTCCCTTACAGTGTCTAGGTCATGGTAAATCCTTGCTAAATGTTTCTTAGATGAATAAGGGAGTGAATGAATGAAAGGCATGTCCTACTGAGGGTAGCTGCATACTAACTACATTCATACTAACCATGTCTCCATATATGCCAAGACTCTGCTATAACTATTTCCCTCCATTCCATCCCCAAGTAGAGAAAACTAGGGTTTCTCTACCTTGTGAAGCAGATTGTTCCACCACCATGAAGATCTTGCTCTTTTCAAAAGCATAATTGGATCATTTAAAGCAGCAGAATACTTAGCAGCCACCATGGTGTTTACAGTGAGTCCAAACTCCTCACCTCGGCCCCAGGAGGCGCTATGCTCAGTCCCACCCACCTCTCTAGCCTTGTCATGTCCTCTGTGCTTCAGACTTGTACTTGCCCTTCCTCTGCTGTTCCCTGCTGCCTCACACTGAGAAGAGGGGTCTTCCCTGACCACTGAATCTAATGCCCCGAGTCTCACTATTTTCTGATTCTCACTAAGCACTCTGACATTACTAATTAATTTATTATCTATCACCCTCCACTGGAGTATATATAAACCTTGAGAGAGTATAGATTTAGATTTAGTCCACCCTAATCACAGAATGATAGCATCACCTATTCAATGGACATGAATTTGAGCAAACTCTGTGAGACAGTAGAGGACAGAGGAGCCTGGTGTGCTGCAGTCCATGGGGTCACAAAGAGTCAGACATGACTTACTGACTAAACAAACAAATCGCAGAATGGTACCTGTTGGTAGGTACTTGCTAAATATATGAATTTTAGTTTTAATAGCACCTATTTCTAAAATATTTGTTTTTCTAAAACAAACATATTGTTTTTCTAAAACAAATACATTGTTTCTCTAAACCAATATTTCTAAAATATTTGTTTGTACATCTTTCAATTTTTTTCATATATTAAATACATGGAATCTGGTTTTGATGGTAGTAATAGAAGTTGTACCCTGTCCTTGTGAAGACTCACTCACTGATCTACCCTCACCCTTAAACTCGAAGCACCAAGAAGGCAGAGCTTTGTTTGGGACCCGAAGCATAGGCTTTCTTCATTACTCATTTATCTTAATGTAGTGGGGAAAGGACCCACCCACCTCCAGTTTCATTTGCACCCACAATGTTGCTGGGTATCCTGATACAACCAGAAAGCAGAGTGGCTATGAAACCTCTAAACCAGCCACTGCCTGCGCTCATTGTTCCATATCCCTAGTATGTCACACACGCATACATTTGTATTCAGAAGGTGCTCAATGATTAACTGATTAATGAATTACTACTTCAATCTCTAGGTGAGCACCCTGTTCTCATTCCTTTCATTACTTTGTTAGAATAATTATATTGATCTCCCTATATTCATGTTGGTTAAATAGCTCCTCTTCCAATAAACGCTAAACACCCTGAGGCAGCAAATAAAAACCCCTTTGGAGAAACTGATGGTGAAGCCAACGGCCTTGCCCCCTCTCCCCTACCCCTTACCCAGGCTTACCTCATATGTGACAGTGCATTCTACAGTCTGATTTTCCATTATTCCTACAATCCACTTCTCCATTACAAATGGGGGCTGCAAAACAGAAGTTAGAAAGGTGTAGAGCTATAGTACGGGCTTTCCTGATGGCGAGCAGTAAAGCAGCAGCCTGCAATGCAGGAGACACAGGTTCAATCCCTGGGTCAGGAAGATCCCCAGGAGAAGGAAATGGATACTCACTCCAGTCTTCTTGCCTAGGAAATCTCATGGACAGAGGAGCCTGGCGGGCTACAATCCATGGGGTCACAGAGGTCAGACATAGAGACTAAACAGCAACGACAGCTGCTTCAACACAGCCTGCACTGCTACAGCGTAGGGTTCTTGGAGGCCAGTCACGCTGTACACAACTGGTAAATAGGGTGTGATGTCAGGCTGTCATGAACGCCATGATGTCAGATTATTAGAAAAGCCCTGTTGGTTCCCATGTGATTACTCACAACATGCTAATGTCTGATCTTTGGGGGTTTGGTTTTCATAAGGCATCCTTTTATATGTTTGTAAACAGCTAATCTTGTCTCCCACAATCTTCTCTTTTCTCATGTATCTCTCAGTTGTATCATTAGATCATTAACTCATGACTGTATCTGGAAGACTTCTCAGAAAGCTTTTTCACAATGAAGAAAAATCCTTAACAATCTAAGAAGACCCTAAAGTGCTTTTTCTGAGTGCAGGCAGTGGCTGGTTTAGAGGTTTCATAGCCACTCTGCTTTCTGGTTGTATCAGGATACCCAGCAACGTTGTGGGCGCAAGTGAAACTGGGGGTGGGTGGGTCATTCCCCACCACATTGAGATAAATGAGTAATGAAGAAAGCCTATGCTTTGGGTCCTATTTTAAGTGAGATGAAAGTGGTCTTTATTAGAGGTGAATCTCCACACTTTCTTCCCACCCCCCAGCCTGTCATTCCAGATTTAAGGTTGCAAATGACTGGCTGACCATGAGATGTGTACAAAGCAAATTTGGTAGAGATTTAACTGAGATTTTTTTTTTTTTTAAGATGAGAAAACAAAGAGAAGTTTATCAGCATTTATACCTCGTGTATACACGGGAGATAGCCAGGGAAAAATGAGTAATTCAAAGAATTCAGGATTCAATGCCATGTTTATAGAGGAAAGGGAAGAGGGAGACCTAGGCCCCTTGGAGGAGAGAAACTGATTTTTAGGAAAGACTATGGGCCCTTAGAGGAACAGATGGGAGGTAAGAGTTAGTGACAAAGTTTGTCTAGCTGTGGAGCCAAATTCTCTCCTGGGACAAGAATCAACCTTGGTATTTTTTTCTTTCCTTAATTAGGATTTTTTATTGTTTCCATTGATGCTGAAAAGTCCTACAGATTTAGAATGGTCCAGCCCAGTCCTATTTTTCCCCATAAGCCTTGTTAATGTTGGTGCATGATTTTGCAAAAGATACAGTTCCTCTGGAATGCATATATAGCCTTAGAGCAGAAACACCTATGTTAGTTTTATAACTCCACCCTGTTATTTTTGCTCTGAGTGACTTCCTTCCGTTAGCAGGCAGTGACTTGCTTCTCAGTGACAGTGAAGCCACAAACAACCGGCGGCAACCAGAGACAGCACAGGTGGGGAGGAAAGAGAAAGTATGTTGTGTGTCCAGGCTCCCAGACACCAAAACACAGTCTGTCCCAACAGAATAAGGGAAAGGTGAAAGTAGATCGTAACCTTTACAGATAACTAACATACCTTCCAGTACACAGGGGCAATCCAACAAAGAATATCAAGTCAATCTACCTGCATATGCTTGTAAATTAAAAGTGGAAGTGTTAGTTGCTCAGTCATGTTTGACTCCTTTGCCACTCCATGGACTATAGCCCGCCAGGTCCTCTGTCCATGGAATTCTCCAGGCAAGAATACTGGAGTGGGTTGCCATTTCCTTCTCCAGGGGATCTTCCCAACCCGGGGATTGAACCCTGGTCTCCTTCATTGCAGGCGGATTCTTTACACTTGGGTGGTTAGCAATCTCGTGCCTGGGAAGGGAACACATTTGCAAGTCTAATGCTGGGGATTTGAAGGTTCTTTTCACTTCCCCCTTTGTGTCTGCACCCTGGCTTGTTGCTGCCAGCCTCATTTTCTTCCCTAAAACCAAATACGCAGTCAGTCGTGTAGTAGAGTTCATGCCTTCTGTGACGTTTAGGGTAACTGTCCTGTTGATGGTTATTTACCTGAGTGGTTGACCTTCTGCAATTGAAGTCTTATATGTATGTTTTCAGTATGATTATTTTGAAGAGAAGCTAAGCATTTCTCTAAGTCTGTCTTCAGCGTTTTAATGGGTGTGCTTCTACTATTGACCTCACAGGAGTAAGATACTGTCCGGTCACTCCAGGAATTCACAGGGGTGAATTCAAGGAAACCATGAAGACTGCAATATGTGCCTTTTGAATAATCTCATCCCAGTACTTCCAGAAATTCAAGAAATCTTTCTCCTGACAAGTTTTTTAAAGTTTAACATGACCCAAAAATTCAAGGTAAATATTTTCATCATTAGCATTTTCTTTTCTTTCATAAATGACAGAATATGCCTAAAGAAATGTAGAAGAAAGTTAAAAAAAAAAATTAAACGACACCTTTCTGTAGTACTTTTTGGTTCACACAGCATAAGTGGAATTTTAACAAAAAACTATTATGATCTCAATCTGCTAAATAAAATGTGCCTTTCAACAGCCAGCTTGAAGCTGAGCTGGTATGAACATCATGAGCACAAAAGCATACCACTGGGGTATTTTAATGTCTTTGTTTGATATCTGTGAATTCAAAAAAGCTTTTAAGCCGTAAATAGAACCCTACCTTTGTCATCTTTAAAATCTCTGCATCAGGTAGGTTAGTGTTGAAAGTCACATCTTTGATGTAGGTTATTGCAATTTCATCCCCATCCATCTCCATATACATTTTCCACTTACAGTCCTGGAATTAAAAGAAAAATTATAGAATTTGAGAAAGTAAAGCAATTTTTAAAAAAAATCTCAATGTTTTATAACACATGAAGTATTCTCAATGAAGTATTATTGGAATTTTTTTCCCCTTATCAGTAAAAGAACATGAAATTAGATCTCTTTCTATACCTAAATAACCCCCAGGCGGGGCAGTCTTGAGACACCATTTACCTCTTCTAAGTGTTCTATAATAGGAGTTGCAAACTCCACACCTTAAAGGGGCCAGGCAGATAAAAATGAGTAAGGCAGGCAGCTAAGAGCCTTAAATTGTAACCTTTCAAAATAGACCCATTTAATTTACATGCTAAACATTGTAGCGATATTTCCCCACTGACACAAAGCAATGTGGTCTTCCCACTATTTTGAAATATAAGACTCTCTTGATCTACCTTTCACTTTCCCAGTATTAATAATGACACAGATTCAAGAAATAGCTTCATTTCTTCTTAACAGGAAATGTGAGGCTATGTGGCAATGGATAATTAGCCCAACCATTGGGTTAGGCATCAGGGGAAGGGTTCGACTCTCTGGGGATCTAAAGGGTAACTGCCCTAAAGGGGCAGCCACCACTCATCTTCTGTTGATTGTTCCCATGTGGGAATATGAGCCTAGTCTTGACAGGTCCTTAAACGTTTCATAAAAATTTGGATATCTGATTCTTATAAGAAACCTCTTGGTTTTTTAAATATTAGTACATTAATTAAATTTTCAGTAAAACGATGATGTAATGAAAAAGTGCTCTACAACATTAATCACCAGGGGAATGTAAATTAAAATCATAATGAAATCCCACTATACATTTACCAGGTGGCTAAGACTGAGAACATCAAATGTTGGTTGTGAGTTGGAGCTATTGGATTGTTGGTGGGAATATAAATGGTAAAAATCACTGTTGGAAAAGTTTTGGCAATTTATTACATAACTAACCATATATGTACTCTATGACTCACAAATTCTACTCCAAGTATTTACCCAAGTGAAATGAAAAAAGACTTGTATGGTATTCTTCTGAGCAGCTGTATCATAATAGCTAAAGAAAACTGGAAACAGGCCAAGTGTTGATCAACAGGAGAATGGATGGACTGTGATATTTTCATAGAGTGGGATATTACTTAGCAATACAAAGGAATGAATTATTGGTACATGCAACAACATGGATAAATCACAAAAGCATTACAGTGAGTGAAATCTTGTATAAGAAAAAGAACAAACTGGGGCTTCCCTGGTGCCTCAGAGGTTAAAGCGTCTGCCTCTAATGCGGGAGACCCGGGTTCAACCCCTGGGTCGGGAAGATCCCCTGGAGAAGGAAATGGCAATCCACTCCAGTATTCTTGCTTGGAGAATCTCATGGATGGAGAAGCCTAGTAGGTTACAGTCCACGGGGTCGCAAAGAGTCGGACACGACTGAGCGACTTCACCTTAACTTAAGGCTTCAATTTACATGAATTTCTAGAATAGACAAAACCAACCTACAGTGGAAAATATTCAGAAAAGTGGTTGCTTTCTGCAGATGGCAATTGACTTGGATGACACATGAGGGGAGTGTCCAAGGATGCTAATGCTCTACTGATAGAAGTTTGGATTATATTGTCACTGTTGCTTAGTCACTAAGTTGTGACCGACTCTTTGCGACCCCATGGACTGTAGCCCACCAGGCTCCTCTGTCCATGGGATTCTCCAGGCAAGAATACTGGAGTGGGCTGCCATTTCCTCCTCCAGGGGATCTTCCTGACCCAGGTTTACAAACTGCATCTCCTGCATTGGCAGGTGAATTCTTTACCACTGAGCCACCAGGGAAGCTGAGCTGGGTTATAAAGGTGTACGCATTTGTTAAAACTGAAGTGTGTATGCTTAACATGTGTGCATTAGGAGAAAATATACTGATACCTACATATTACTTTAAAATGCATCAAAAAATAAGGATTGATAGATGGCAAAGGATAGAGAGATGTAACAAAACAAGTAGAATAAAATGCTTCTGTTTTCATCTAGGAGGTGAGTATGCAAGAATTACTAAAACATTTTTTCAACTTTGCTTTTAGAAAAATGCAGCAATAAAAATGTTGGGGGACAAACACTATGCAATTAAAGGAATTAAAAGGAAAAAGAAACCCATGTCTGTGCACCAAATTTGACCCCTGGATCATAAATTTATCTTTCTCTTATGTTATCAGATAATAAAAGGATTCTGAGAGATTAAGGATAATGTACTAAGTACCTTACACCCCGAAACCAAAATATGCTTTCACACCAGCAGACTTGGAATGTTCCCTGAGCAAGCTCAGACACAATTATTAATGGAAGAACAGGAACAAAGAGACTGTTGAAAACCTGTTGGCTTCAGCAGGAAGCTGGAGGGGTCCCACGTTTTAGGAAAGCTTCTAGGGGAATGGCAGAATCAAGAAGGGCCCAGGCCTGAGGCGACGGTCCCTCTTTGCCCGGCCACGTTCACAAGGTGGACAGCCAATTAGTGAAGGAAAAGTTCTATTCAATAACATGAAAACCTTGCTCTTGGCTAACACAAGTCAAATTAGTCGCTCAGAACTGACAAATCTCTCAGTATTTCTTTGTTTTGGAGCCACTGCTACCCTGGCAACGTAAGCCCTGAGATAACTGGGCAGGAAAATGACTCTTTGGAGTCATGATTACTCTTCTCTGAAATAGCAAGAGCCTCCTCAAGTCAGTGGCTAGAATAAAAAACCTTAGAAATGACGAGTTTACTTCGTTCTGTATTTTCTGCCTTCCAAGTTTTGGAATGAAGGTAGTCAAAAGCACAGTTAAAAGACCTTGAACTGTGGTGCAAATGCCTGACACCCTCTGTTTCACCTCTGTGACCGCAGGTCCCTGCCGATCAGAGACTGAGGAGAGCTCTGCATAGAGAAGGGGCTTCAGAGGGAGCCCAGGCTGGGGGTGCTTACCATGCTCCCGGCGTCTTGCTGGGTACTGACACTGTGCTGTTTTATTTGATACCCATAATGACCCTGCAAGTTAGCTTTATTTTCCTGTCAGGCAATTGAGAAAAATGAGGCTTAGACAGATTAAGGAATTTTTCTAGGGTTCCCTGGCCAAGAAGTGATACAGGTGGGATTAGAAAAGCACAGAGCTGCCTGGCTCTAAAGCTGGAGAAGAAAGCAATAGGGAAGGGCAACTGGGAGGTACAGGATGGACTCACTGGCTGGTTGTCAGAGCTCCAGAGTGGGACCAGCTATTGACCACAGGCCAGAAGGAGCCAGGGAAGACTTTGCCAATACAACCAAAATAACAAGTGGTCACAGGTCCTCCTCTGCAGCCCCAGCTTCTTGTTCCCCAAAATCCAATGTGGAGAAACAGGATCTCCATGTAGGGTTACAGACCTTTAATTTTTTAATTTCTTCTTCTCTTATCTTAAAGCAAGCCTCTTACCTGAACCATAAAAGAAGATAGCGAGAGAAGTAATAAAACTATAATCAGAGAGGTTATAAGACAAGAGGGGCATTATCCATTCATTAAAAAGTAGGTACTGGTGGTTACAAAGCTGGGAGAGAAAGAAAGGAAATATGAAGTGTTCGCCCAGATGATTAACTTAATGTGTTAAGGTAGTGGTGCTTTAGTTGCTAAGTCCTGTCCAATTCTTGTGACTCTATGGACTGTAGCCCACAAGGCTCCTCTGCCCATGGGATTTCCCAGGCAAGAATACTGGAGTGGCTTGTCATTTCCTTCTCTAGGGGATCTTCTCAACCCAGGGATCGAACCTGCATCTCCTGCACTGGCAGAAGTATTCTTTACCACTGAGCCACCTGATAGAACTCCTAGGTATCTTCAGGATATCTATGATTTCATTGTTCCTTAGTTAAGAAAAGCAATCTACCAATGAAGTAATAAGATTCTTTAAATTTTACTGTTTTAAATTACCCATTTTAATTTTTAAAATTTAAAATCTACTCATTTTAAATTTTAAAAATGAAGGTATTCCTGGCATTTTTGTCATTTGGTGAGCCAGAGGTGTCCAAGAGCATTCTCCACAACTCCCAAGATTTAAACAAGTTACTGAATTCCACAGGACCCAACCATGGATGGGATGCTAGGGAAGAAATTCTTAACCAATAGATCATTGGAAAGGACTTCATATGAATGAGGTGAATTAAATCATCAACAGTATCACTAAAAATAAAAATTCTATATATTTATGAGCCTAACATAGAATTTTAAAGGCACAGTTGCTAGCTTTTCAGTTTCTTGCTAGTGATAGGAACCAGATAGTGGGAATATTGGCTCTGATTTAAAAACCACTCAGTTTGCTAGGGAGAGCTATTGATTTTGGTTTGATGTGAATGACAGAAATGTGGGTATTGATATTTGAATCGGAAACATTCAAGAGTCGTTTTGGATGTCAGTGAACAACTCTCCATCCTGACTGGCAGAAATCAAAAGCAGACAGCTCTCTTCCCTGAGAGCCCATGGGGGCCTTGAAGGACTCCTCTTTGGATCTCATTTCACCTCTGGCAGTCTGCAATGGTTCTGTTATTCACTCACCTGGTTTAAGGTGTTGAGGAATCCTATTAAAATGGAAACAATGTAGAAAAGGGTCATGCACTGAGCCATCACTAGTGGAGGGGAAAGATCCCAAGTTTAAAGTCCAACTATCCCAGCTGGAATCCCAGTTCTGCCACTTTCCCCCCAACCTCAGCCAAATTATGTAACCCGTCTGGATCTGAGTGTTCTTTACCAGTGGGTTGTTGTATTTTGACTAAATGAGATAATGTAAACAAAGTACTCAGCACTGTGCCAGAGCCAAATTAGGAGTTCCCAAAGATGTAATTACTTGGGGAAGGGATGGATTGGGAATTTTGGATTAGCAGATGCAAAGTACTATGTATAGATTGAATAAACAGGGTCGGCTGTATAGCACAGAGAACTATATTCAATATCCTATAATAGACCATAATGAAAAAACATGAAAAAGAATTTATATATGCATCTATATGGGCCTTTCCAGGTGGCGCTAGTGGTAAAGAACCCACTTGCCAATGCAGGAGACGTAAGAGATGTGGATTGCAGGTTCGATCCCTGGGCCGGGAAGACTTCCTGAAGGAGGCCATGGCAACCCACTTTGGTATTCTTGCCTGGAGAATCCCAGGGACAGAGGAGCCTGGAAGGCTACAGTCCATAGGGTTGCATGGAGACAGACACTACTGAAGTGTCTGAACACACAAACATGTATATTTCCTGTATGGCAGAAATTAATACAACATTATAAATCAACTATACTTCAATAAAATAAAAACATTTAATATAAAAAAAGAAATAATTACTATTGTTGCCAATATGGGCCACCAACAGAGCTCCAATTTGTTATTACATTAGCCAACCTGTCACCTAGCAGCCGTCTAAGGGAGCAGGCCAGAAGGTGAGTGAGGCAGGAAGGTCCAAAGAGTGTCTAGAATAGAGACCTTGCCAGAGAGGAGGCTGAGTCAAAGCAGCTTCCTTGGGCAGGAGTTTGACCCAGAGGACACTGACTAACTCTGGTGCCAGGGACTTTGTTGGAAAAAAGAAGGTGTAGCCAAGTGGCAACATAACCACAACTGCCTTTATGAAGTAAATAGAAGTAGAAAAACAACTCAGCTCTTCTTACATAGATGGATTCGATAGCACCAATTCTGCCCTTTCCAGTTTCAACAGATCTGATGTGGCCCTCCTAACAGAAACCAGCAGATTGCCAGAGGGACAATGGCTATGAAATGTGATGGGCAGCCAGAGAGCCTTTTCTTGGATGAGGAAGGGGAAGCACAGAAGGATAAGTTAACTCAACCAAGATCGCACAGAGAGCAAGTAGTGGAGTTCAGAACTAAACCAAGTAGACCTATTGTGCTATGAAGAGTAGCTTTCCCCTCAGACTTTTCTGAATCCTGTACTTTCCTTGTTATGGGTTAACAAAAGTAAGAATTATAGTCCAGAGGAGTTCCACCTTCCAAAGTCAACAAGTAGTCCAAATTATCTTGCGGGTTCTTTTGTAGGACTCCCAGGCAGAGACTGAAATACTGAGTCTCCAATAAGTCCAACAGAGCCAGTTTCCCTCTCCTTTGTTGAAAAAGACCATTGTTAAACGTGAATATGGTGCCATTTCACTGTCTGTAAGCTCCTTTTCTTGACTGATTGGGCCAGAATCCAGAATCACAAACACTTCCCTCCAGCCCTGGCTTAGGCTTCGTGACTAGGGAGGACTCCCACTTTCCAAAGCAGAAACAACCTTTTCCCTTCTGTTTGCACAAGCAAAATCACGGGGCAAGTCCTGACTACCACAGTTTCACTTCATAACTAGATTCCCACCCAAGAAGATCCCCACTGTTCGAATTTGTGCCCTGGACATCTCTGGGGAGTGCTAATCACTAATCCATAGGGGGAAGGCAGCGGAGCAGGAGCAGAAGCCTGGGAAGTCCTCCACCGGGGCTGAAGAGCAAAACCTCTCTACTAGCTAGACAATCTGCCCCTCAGGGCAAACCTACAAGATGTGGGTGACATTCTGTTGGGGAGAGGGGAGTTTTCGCATTGGAAACTGATGAAAAAAATAATTCTGTTGAGCTCCCAGGATATGTACCATTTATCTCAGCAGCTGCTGAAATACCTGGATAATTTTAGGAGCAAGTATGTGGTTAATGGAGGATGAGAAAGCATTCCATTTGAACTGGTTCTGCATTGCCAATTACATGAAAAATTTTTCTGAATTAAGATTACCGGCCAAATAAAACAGAAACTCTTACACTGTGAAGATAACATTCTAAACAACACTCAGTTAATGCTAAATTAAGTATCTCTTTGTGAGAAATCACTATTACATTCTCTGCAAGCTGTTTAAAATTCTTTGGAGTCCTAGGCTAATACATGTGATTCTAAACATAGACATCCCTTCTCCCTCTCACAAGAAAAAAAAAAAAAAGGAAAGAAAGAAGGAAGGAAGAAAAAGAACTCATCAGGATAGAGGTAAAATTTCTAAACAGACAAAGTGATTGAAGTTAGCACAAAAGTTATACATAAATATTATATTATGTTCCTGGCAATTCAGAAACCACAATCTGTCTATTTTTTTTTCCTACCTAAATCTTATCACAAACATGAACATTATAGGTAAATCTTTAAAAATCTAGGAGCAAGATTATTCAGGACGTTTGAGGAAGAAATAGACCTCCACATTGAGCTTTCAGGCTCCTATAGATATTTATCTGAAAGTTACAGACATAAAAAATTTTTAATGTATTTTTTATTGAGGTATCCGAGGATGAGATGGCTGGATGGCATCCACTGATGCAATGGACATGAACTTGGGCAAACTTCGGGAGATGGTGAGGGACAGGGAGGCCTGGTGTGCTGCAGTCCATGGGGTCGCAAAGCGTCAGACACAACTGGGTGACTGAACAACATAATTTGCATACAGTAAAATGTACAGGTTTTTAAGTGTACAGTTCAATGAATTTTAACAACTGTAAACACCCATGTAATTACGCAAATGGGCTTCCCAAGTGACTCAGTGGTAAAGAATCTGCCTGCCAATCCAGAAGACTTGGATTCAATTCCTGGGTTGGGAAGATCCTCTGGAGAAGGAAATGGCAACCCAGTCCAGTATTCTTGCCTCAGAAATCCCATGGACAGAGGAGTCTGGTGGGCTATAGTCCATGGGGTTGCAAGAGCCGGACATGGCTTAGAGACTAAACGACAACAAATTATCTAAACAGGTAAGATATTCCACTGCCATAGAAAATTCTCTCATGCCCCTTCCCAGTTGACATCTCCTCCACAACCAGAGGCACCCACTGTCCCGATTTCTACCACCATAGATTAATTTTGCCTGCTACAGAACTTCACAAAATTGGGATTTTTATAGCGTGGAGATTTGTAGCAAGTTCACTTAGCTACACGTGGCATGCCCAGTCAAATGGAGGAGATACAGGTTTTTAAAATCCCCATATCCACCCTGCCCCCTTCCCCATGACCAGAGAAAAAAGTAAAATCCCACTGGAGAATGCCCAAGATTCTAGCAAAGAGGCTCTTCCACCTTAAAAAAAAAAAAAAAAAAGCGTCTACTGAGGACATATTTTAAAATCTAAAATACAGAGGTTGAAATAAACTTTTCAAGATTCAAGAGGGGGGAAGAAGGGAAAGAGTTTCATAGCAGGCGACTGACTATTTTGAAATGTAAGAAGTCATACAAGATGAAATAAAAACACGATAGAAATGTTGGTCATGCTGGTATTAAAAGTAGTAAGATGTTGATGGTTTAGGCCTCCGAAGGCTCCTTTACATGCATTGCTATTATCTCGCTTAGCTGCTGGAACCTGCTGTTTTAAAGGCAGGAGAGAAGAACATCCCATGATAGCACCTGGGTTATTTATCATTATGTATAACCCTGCTACACTCTATTTTATTATGCTGCCTTTAAAAGGAAGATAATGCAAGTATGGTTAATTTGCCTCTCTTCTTTATCTATACCGTGTCGTGACCCATCACAGCTTTGTCCCACGAGATTTGTTTTTCAACCCCAAAGAAATCCACAAGAAACTCTCCCTAAAAATTCCATTAATAACCTCTTTCAGCGCATATAGGTTGCAGGGTCTGGAACTAAGAATGTTTTAATCTCTCCAGCAAAACAATGTCTCATAATGATGTACAGGACTATTGCTGTACTGATGAAGAATCATACATAATTCAGCACCTTTCACTTGGCACCACTGTGATGTCCTCATTAGCCGTGGCTCACAGTGCCTGTCAGATGGTGTCCATGCGAACGCAGGCATTATATTGTCTTTGAGATGTGCAGCTGCTTCCATGACACTGCCAGTATATAAAAACATGACGCCAGTTTGTTTTATTTAGTGCTAAACCTTCCAGTTTGTAAAAACAAGGCTGACACAGAGCCTGACATGAGGCAGTGAAAATAATTAGCTCTCATTTTCTCAGCCTCCTATTTCCTTCTCCCTGCTGTGTTCTCTTTCCACTAAACCACCACATGTCAGTCGAAATGGGAGGCAATTAGTGGGCTCATTTCAGTCCCCACAACTGTGCTGAAAAGAAAGTATTTATGATGGCACAATGAACAGCTGAAAGATTAAATAACATTTGCCTTTTGAAAAGAAAATGACTTCTAGCTAAATGGGCAATTTTTGATTATTCTCAAACAAGCTTAGAGTAGTTGGTTTTTAAAATACAAGAAAGGAAAATGAGTCATTTTTAGGTGAAAGAATCAAATAAAACTTGACACAGTAATGCAAATAACTGATGTTTTATTGCAAAATATGTAAATGCGTTATACCCTTAACAATGGCTTGTGTCTAAGGTCAGGGCAGACCGGTGCCAACTAGACACCACTGGAGATAAGGTTGTTCTGTTGCCTTTTGGGGGGTTTTTATTTGAGTTATGGATGGAAAAAAAGACTTTAGGGATGGTGCTAAAATAAAGTGAGAAGTCAAGTGAGGTACACTTTCATAGGATGCATTATATACTTGACTACCTAAAATGGTGCAGATGTTAGTTGACATAATTGGAAAAGCCTTTTTTATTAACTTATTTTTAAACTGTATTTGAAATTGGAAGGTACTAAGTATTCATCTCGGGGAAAAAAGAATGGTAAATCTTCTTATTGATTTTTTAATAATTAAGAATCTATTCTGTCTCCAGCTGGGTTTCTTAACCAATACAGAAAGTGGCCTGGCTTACCTAATTACTGCTTAAGCTGTTAATACTGCAGAATGGGCTGCAAATAAACTTTTACCCAGGACTTTTACTCAAAATACAAGAAACTTTTACTCCAAATACAAAAACAGCTCTTTTGCCTACTTACTTCTCCTGCCTCCTCCCATGTCTCCAGAGATGACTCCAAGAAATACATTTTTTTTTCTTTTTTCTTTTAGAAATACAATTTTTTTGAAAAAAGAAATAACAAGATTGTCCCAGTTAGTAGGCATTACTTATTTTCAGTTCACATCTTAATGTTGACGTGGTTGTCATATATCTTTGATTTTCCAACATAGTGCTTTTTAATTTGACTTCAAATAATCTGTCCTTTTACAGCTGATTATTTCCAAGATCTAAATTTTGGTTCAGGATACACAAGTCACTGTGAGTTATGGAGGCCTTCTCTCTGCAGATCCGCAGAGACTTTTCCAAACCTGCTTCTAAAAGCAAAGATCTCTGTTATTATCAACAACTGTGTCTGTCATCATGGAGTTGCCAATAGTGGCTGTTAGAGCCATTTTAAAAGGCAGTCACAAATTTAAGTTTTGTTTCTCTGTTTCTATAATTAGCTTCTTACTTTTTATAAACTCACATCCTAAGGTATGATTCATACACTATGGTCAGTGTGGCTGTACGAGCCCACAGCCAGCCAAGGGGATCTAAGCCAACAGTGGGTTCATGGGGAGCTTGGAGCTCTCTGAGCTAACTACACGTTTTAATATAGCTGGAAACCAGCAGTAATATGTTTGTGATTTATTTAAACCTATGCTTCAGCACGCATGCTTCCTTGCTACTCATGATTTTGAAAGGACCACATAATCTTGATCAAGAAGACTAAAGAGTGATCCAGTCTGTGCTGGGCCCAGCCCTCATGAGCTGATTACTTTCATCTCTTTTCAGCTTCGAGTTCGGTGAGGTCAGATTGGCACTTTGAAATCGGCCATGGTAGAAGTATTGACACCATGGAAAACTGCAAACACTACAAGTCAGGGCTGTTTTCTCCATTTCCTAGACATGTTCTGGCACACCATTTCTACACATGACTATCAGTCCGTCAGCAATGATGTACTGGACACCTCTCCAGTTTTGTTTTAGTTCTATAGGAGGCTGCCTGGCCTGTCTGACAAAGCGTACAACCAATGCTAATTAGAAATCAGCAGCAAGTCACGTGGTCAAATTCTGACCTGTACTTGTTCCTTTGCTGTCAATTACAACTTGTATTTCTTACAGAACCCTACCACTGCAAGGTTCTATACCGAGGAGTACAAATACGTCCTTGTGTACACGTGTCTTTATCCTCAAAAATAGTTGGTCGTGGAAAATCAACTTTCCTACACCGAATTTTTCATAAATGCTAGACATATCAAAGGAAGGCAAGGCACTGCCTTTCAGTTCTGAAATTACAAAAGGTGTTGGCTTTTTACCTCCTTACAAAATCCTTTTCTTTGTGCTCTATTTTATCCATATTTATCTATCCATTTATAAAAACTCTATAATGGGGGGGGAAAAAGTCCTATTTGACAGTTTTTGATATTTATAGTGCTTTGAGAAAGGGCCTGGAGATTCAGTTAAGTTTATTAAATGCCACATTTTATAAGCAATCTAATAAAGATGTAAAAGCACAATAGTGAGTGGGAAGAATTTGTAAAAAGCAGCATTTTTAACCTAAGGATGAAAAAACCAGAGAAGCAAAACTATTGAGTGAATTTCCTGGGTTGGGGAGTGGGAGAAAGGGGCCAGGTGCTCACAGGGATGGGTGCAAGGAGGGAGAGGGAGGGGACGCGAACGTCTTCTGCTCTGAAGTGGGCTGTTAGTGCCGCTTCCACCTTTTCCAAATGTCCCTCTTGTTTTCTCTTTCTGGTTTGCTTGCCTCTTCAAATGCTGCTGGAAGCCTGTCTAATTAAGGGTCCGCTAGAGCCAAGGTGTCCTTCCCCAGGCTTCTCCCCTAAGCCCATCTCTTCTCTACCACAGGGATCCACTTAGACTCATGGAATCCCAGCTTCAATCAGGTTTCCTTGTCCCATGGGGGAGAAAATGGACTAAGGACTCAGGAGCAAAGTCTATGACTGTCCAGCACTCACAAGGAATGGATGGCTCCTCGGAGAGTCCCCTCCTAACTCTGCTTTTGAATTTTTATGACACAGAGTCTCAAAAGGAGCTCGGTGAGAAAACTGCTGGGTAATTTGATAGTTTATTCCTTGGCAATTTGAGAATCAATGCTCCTGACTGGCAAGTTGATAAGAGATATAATAAGAAACTCTGTGCACCTGAATATTCCAATAAAAAGGGTGGTTGCCACCCTGGGGAGTGCACGAAGCTGCCTGAGATTCGGTAAGCCGCTTTCCTTCTGTAGCAAGTCAAGGGCCTTAGGTTACAAAACACAAGGCACCTTCCACATGAAACAAAAATAGTGGTGGTTTAGTATTAAATGACAAAAAAAATGTTTGCCTTTTTACTGCCAATGCACCTATTTTGGGGACTGAATCTGATACTTTTCAAGGGCCTTCCTGGTGGCTCAGCGCTAAAGAGTCTGCCTGCAGTGCAGGAGCTGCAGGAGACCTGGGTTCAATCCCTTACTCGGGAAGATCCCCTGGAGCAGGGCATGGCACCCCACTCCAGTATTCTTGCCTGAAGAATTCCATGGACAAAGAAGCCTGGTAGGTTACAGTCCATGGGGTCGCAAAGAGTCAGACATGACTAAAGTGACTTAGCATGCATGCACGCATGATACTTTTCAAAAAGAAGCAGTGTGACATGGTGGCTGAGGCCTTGGGCTGGACCTGCCCCTAACTAGGTAGGGGCTCTGGGGGAGGAGCTCTTCTTCTCCCCTCCTTCATTTCCTCCTGGTCTAATACACGGATATACTGCTCCCTGTGAGGGTGAGTTATAAGGATCACACCAGAAAAATGTTTGTAGAGTACTTGCCACAGTGTCTGGGAGATGTATGAAATAATAATACTTATCATAAGCATTTTAAGCACCTCGCTCAGGAAACCTGAGCTGAGAAAGACCCAATTTCTGCCAGTACCACTGTCAACTTCGAGGCTGCCTCAATGCACAGTTATTTTACTCTGTAGAAGTGGGTTAAATGGGGGAAACTCATTCTCAACTTCTTATTAATTTAAATTGTCAGGAAAGCCTTTGGTCCAATTATCTCCCCTGCCAGGTTGTCTCAGAAAAGGAAAGGAAAAAGGATGTTGGTTTCATTGGTGGACAAATTCTTGAATCACTCACGGTGCTGGAGTCTGATGAGGGCCTGGTCATCTCGAGAGGTGGGGTCACAGTCAAGGTATCTGACTAGCAAAGACTGAGGTCACAGTCAGGGCCTCTGACCACTGCAGCTGGCACAGGCTCCCAGACGTGAAAGGCTTTCCTTGGTTTGGTCTCACTGATGCTAAAGCTAAAACTCCAGTACTTTGGCCACCTCATGCGAAGAGCTGACTCATTGGAAAAGACTCTGATGCTGGGAGGGATTGGGGGCAGGAGGAGAAGGGGACGATAGAGGATGAGATGGCTGGATGGCATCACCGACTCGATAGACGTGAGTTTGAGTGAACTCCGGGAATTGGTGATGGACAGGGAGGCCTGGCATGCTGCGATTCATGGGGTTGCAAAGAGTTGGACACGACTGAGTGACCGAACTGAACTGAACTGATGTGCCATAATCCATCTGGTTGTAAAATGAAGCTTGAAAAAAAGAATTTAGGCTGAGTTTTTGGACCATAAAAGTTGACAGGTCTAGCTGTAGTACATATACACAATGGAGTATTACTCAGCCATTAAAAAGAATACATTTGAATCAGTTCTAATGAGATGGATGAAACTGGAGCCGATTATACAGAGTGAAGTAAGCCAGAAAGAAAAACACCAATACAGTATACTAACACATATATATGGAATTTAGAAAGATGGTAATGATGACCCTGTATGCAAGACAGCAAAAGAGACACAGATGTATAGAACGGACTTTTGGACTGTGAGGGAGAGGGAGAGGGTGGGATGATTTGGGAGAATGGCATTGAAACATGTATACTATCATATAATAAACGAAGTGCCAGTCTATGTTCGATACAGGATACAGGATGCTTGGGGCTGCTGCATGGGGATGATCCAGAGATGATATGGGGTGGGAAGTGGGAGGGGGGTTCAGGATTGGGAATTCATGTACACCCGTGGCAGATTCATGTCAATGTATGGCAAAATGAATACAGTATTGTAAAATAAAATAAAGTAAAAATAAAATTTAAAAAAAAGTTGACAGGTCTTACAAGGAAAGCATTTGTTTTCTACATATATTTGTATATTTGTGGATAAGGCCATATTTCCATTGTTTCCTCTTGGTAGGCCAGTTACTGCACAACAAACCAATTTTAAGTGGTAGCTAGTCAGTGGTCCTTTTCAGAGGCAGTGGGAAAACACAGCTACTATTTTCATGATAAAGTCATTGTCATACATTATTCCCAATAGCTGCCTTTAGAACACATCTTTCATTTTAATTGTTTGGAGAGAACTTCCAAAGCCTCAATGTTCTCATTTAACTTATTCCAGTCATGGAGATGGGGGTAAAGGCTGCACCTTTTCCATAAAGATGGGCTTATGGGAACTCAGTTAATTGGAAATTTTGAGGATGTCTTTTTCTCTTGGGTTCCACCTTGAAGGGTCAATGTAACAAGGTTTTCATGTGGGGAATTGAAATAGCAATTTAAAGCACATTTGTGAGGAGATATTTCATAATGTTAGGATATAGCCTAGCACATAATTGGGTAATTTAGATCTGGACACTAATTTACTTGAGGATTATTTTGTGAATGTCTCCAGATGGCTTAAATATCTTGAGCCAGGAATGAGAGCAAGTACATGTTTAATATAAAGGTTATGATGAAGATGTAATTTTTGGTTTCAGCTCTATCCTCTCCTCACCCTAGGCTGGTAACACACTTTCTCTAATCAAAAATGACAACACCATGTGCCTTATGCATCTCACAGAAATGCCAAGGGGAGTAAATGAAGTGACAAGGATGAAATAACTTGAGCCCTTCGGAAAGGACTCTCTAAGATTAAGTTTTAAACATTATATTCAGAAAATTATTTGCAAAGGACCATGAGCCTCTTCGAGCTCATATTCAAAACATCCCTTCCAAAAAAGCTTTTCCTGGAAATTCCCTGGAGGTCAGGACTCCATGCTTTCACTGCTGACTGAACTCTTGGTTGGGGAGCTAAGATCCTGCAAGCCACATGCACAGCTAAAAAATTGGAGGGAGGGGTGCGGAAAGCTTTTCTTTTCTTAATTAACGTCACCCATTCCAGTTACTTCTTTATACTTTTAGCACCTTGGTATTACATTTGCACTGTAAATTTCACTTTTCATCTGTTGCATTATAATGTCATCTAGCCAGCTGCTCACCCTAGAAACCTGGGCACCATCCTGGCTCCTCCCTCAGACCTCAGCTCCAGTCGGATCAGTTCTTTGGATGCATGCACTTCCATGGCACTTCCAGCTCCTGTCTCTCTTCACCTGGTTGTCTCTCTGCCATACACAGGCCTTTCTCACTCTGTCGAGTGCTTTCCAATTCCTCCAGCTCATCTGTGCTTTTGAGAGATCATTTAAAACATAAACAGAATCCTCTCTTGTTCAGTCGCTGTCATGTCTGACTCTTTTGTGACCCCATGGATGATTTCCCAGGAAAGAATTACTGGAGTGGGTTGCCATTTCCTTCTCCAGGTGATTTTCCTGACCCAGGGATTGAACCTGTGTCTCGTACATTGCAGGAGGATTCTTTACTACTGAGCCACCAGGGAAGCTTCTCTATGCCATGCTTAGCACTCTTGAAACTCCTTAGCTTAGCACGCGAGTTAGCTTAGTTCTCTTCAAACTCCTTACGCCATGCTTAGCACTGTTCAAACTCCTTAGCTTAGCATGTGAGACAGTTCTTTTTCTGGTCTCCAGTTACTCTTGTGGCCTAAACTCTCACCATTCTATTCTACCCACCCTATGCTAAGTTGCCCCAGAGAGAGCGAGGTTTGAGTTGTGAGCTCTCATAGAAATTAGCCCAAAGAAGAGCTGCCTGTGTTTTCCTAGCTTCTGAACTTTTGTACATGCTGTCCCTTTTGCCTTCAATGTCTTCTCCCTAACCTAACAGTTCTTGATAGATTTCAAATTTTAGTTCAAGCATAACCTCTACCATGAAGATGTCAAGATCCTCCTTTGAGTCCTTTCTGCACCCCTTTCAGGGCTCATCCACTGTGCTTTCACTGAATGATGTGTATGATATTGTAAAAATGCATCATTCTGTATTAAAACCATTCATTGATCTTGTCTATTTCTTCCCACAAACTATGGGTTTCTTGCAAGGCAGTGCTATACTTTTAAACTTTGCTTTCTGAGCATCTAGCAGACAGCCAGGCACACAGTTAGTCCTCATTAAATTTCTGCTGAGTGGATGGATATGGATGAAATTGTTATTCTTCACGGGTGACCAAGGATCAGCAAATAATCAAAAGTTCCAGTGACTTGAGGCCGTGTGGATAAGCAATGACGCAAGAAGTCTATATACTATCATGGTCAAAACCAGACTACTGTATTTGGTCTTCAATATTATTGATAGCCTCTGATTTTTACTATGTGTGTATTAACAAGTCATTTCTTTGTGACTTGAAAATAATTTTCTTGGCTGAAACTGCTCTTGACAAGTCTTTTTCAAGAAAATTCTTGCCCCTTCTTTTACCTCCTACAAGCCATAAAAATGTTTAAACACAGAATACTCATAAATTAAGTCCCATAGAGCTGTAGATGCCAAAGAAGGCAAATTACAGTGTGTAACAACTTATTTATCACCAGATGGCCCTGGGGTATCCACAGGCACAGACTCTCAGGAGTGGAAGGGCCCTTTATTGCTGGAGAGGCGCTTACTTTCCTATACCCCTTTCTAAAGCTGCTTCTATCCACAGGAATGAATAGACAGTGATCTGATCACAGAAGAAGAAGAAAAGCGTTCCTACACCAGACACCTGGAGTCAGAGCAGCTTCACTCATCCAAGTTCTGTGGCCCAAACAAGGAGCCTAAGATTTCCATTCAGCGAGAGCATCAGTATACCTGCAGTGGTGCAGGTGAAACACTGTCAGGTGTCTAGAAAGAGTATCTTTTGAAGCCCCAGGCGAAACTAACCCCTTGCAACAATTTCCTGTCATTCCCAAGCGCTGGTTCCAGGAATGGCCTGGGGTAAGCAAGGTTTAATTAGTGAGGACCAGTGGGCCAGCTGAGCCCCACCAGCTCTCCCAGAGCAACCGACTCAGGTAGTGAGGAGTTGTATTTACAAGGTCTCTTTGTGGCTTCAAAGGAAAGTTACCAATAGGGCAGTAGCTAAGAGCTTGGTTCTGGGGTCAGAGAGGCTTGCATTCAGATCCTTCTTCTGCTACTTGCTAGCCAGGTATCCCTTGGACAAATTGTTTAGCTGTTCAGATCCTTAGTCTCCTTATTTGTAAAACGAGGAGAAATAGCACTACACCTGAGTCCTGCATGCCCGGAACACGAGTGCTCCCTGTTAGTGGGAGCACTATTACTAGCTATTCATAGTGATCCAAAGCAACAGAAACCTGTTATGATTCCAATTCACATGCCATCTAGCCCACACCATTTCCCCAGATTCTAAAAATAACATCGAGTAGCACTCCGACTGAATGAGAATTGGGCAAAAGTCCTGCCACCCCATTTAGAGCTGATAATTTGGGTTTCCATTTTGCCCACAGTTCCATTCTCGGTGTTGTTCCACTCTCAACATTATAAAAGTGATTTCCCTTAAAAAACAAAGAAACTGGCAGGACTTTCCCGGCAGTCCAGTGGTGAAGATTCCATGATTGAAAGGTAGGGGCCCTGGATTTGACCCTGGTCAGGGAGCTAAGACCTCAGTCATGGGGCATGGCCAAAAAATAACATTAAACAACAACAAAAAAAAACCCCAAAGAAACTGGAATCAGAAGCTGTGACACCAGGAAGCACAAACAATTACTCTACTGTCTGTGCCCCCAACCTTAACCCCCTCCCCTCATCCTCCATGGTTTGCAATGAGTTTCCTTGAGGGTTTGGGTGGCGTCATACAGGACTCTTCAGCTAGATGAGAAAGATTCCTAGATTGGCTTACAGAGGCAGTTGGCAGCCTTTCAACTAAATTCTATTTTATAAAGTCTATAAATTTACTCAGAATCATGTTACCAGCTGGTAGGGGGTATATAAAACCACTGAATTCCAGGAGAGAAAAAGAGTAAATTAGACTGAAATTTATCCAAAGGACTTAAAATGTGATTTACCTGTAGGCCAGTCCCTGGTTTCAAGTGAAAACCAAAAACAAGTTCAAGATTCACTATTTTTTCCTTATTTTCTTCTGGTTCACCTACTGAGCCCTGAAACAGAAAACCAAGCAAAGTTTATTTCATGTAGTGTTTTCACCTTTACTTCTCATGTAAAGGAGATGATTTCACAGCACTTCTTTTTCCATTCTAATCTACTGTTTAATTTCTTTTTTTTTTAATTATGCCACACATTCCAATTGCTTAAAGCAAGAGAAACGACATATTAAGCCTTTGAGAACTTTGTCAAATGATTTGTCTCATGTACTACAAACTGAATGCCACCATCTTACATTTTTCATAATGCATCTTGTGTTGTGCAGTTTTTCCCTAGAAATGTACTTTGTCCCTTTACCTTGAAAGTTTCACAACATTCAAGATATTTACACCCTATTCCCAAAGAAGAATGCAGTTCCTAGAGTATCTGCAGATGGTGGGCAAGCAGAGAAACAAAATGAACATTTGAGGGCTCAGAGATGGAAAACTGGAATGGTTAGTGAATGAGAAGAGTTCTGTGTACTTCCTGCAAGTATCTACTAATTTTATAACAAACTATGCCAATACCTTTAGACTATATTTAAACTATAATATGTTAAATATGCAGCTTCCCAGGTGATGCTAGTGGTAAAGAATCCACCTACTAAGGAAGGAGACGTAGATGCAGGTTCGACCCCTGGGTTGGGAAGATCCCCTGGAGGATGGCATGGCAACCTACTCCAGTATTCTTGTCTAGAGAATCCCAAGAACAGAGGAGCCTGGTGGGATACAGTCCATGGGGTTGCAAAGAGTCGGACACAACTGAAGTGACTTAGCACACATGCGTGTTAAATATATTAATACTAATATGTTATTCAAACAATAAAATTCCTACCCCTCAATGCAAGTAGTCATCCAGAGCTTAGTGTGTGAATTCCTTCAGCAGCTTCCATGTTGGACAAAGTTCTGGAGAGCCAGGTGGGAGGCCAGAAGTCCTCACCTGCAATGTTAGCCTTCATGTCCCCAAGCTACTAAGGTGACATGTGTTGTTCTTATCATGACTGTATTGTTAATATTTCAACTTGCAGGGAACAAGGGTATTCAATATATGCACATCCTAAGCTTTGCTCAAAGGGCCTTTTGTTGGACAGATATGATTAAATTTCACTTCAAACAACAGTTCCCGACATTGGCAAATTTAGGTGTGGATGTGGCAGGTGCATATGTCAATAAAAGTTGCATATTCTCAGTAAGAAAAAAACCTTCCTTACCTTAATCAGTGGTGGGAAGTGAAACAAGTTTAGGTAATCGTGGGTTAATTTCTCAATGGCTGACTGTAAAAAAAAAAAAATTATTAATGACCTGATAATGCCAAGAAAGGATTAAAATTATTGTGCACATATAAAGGCATTCTTTATTTATGTATTCCACAAAATGCCTTGGGGATGTTAATATCCAACATCTATTGAGAATAAACCTGATTGTTCAAAGTATTATAGGTAGTTTTACAATTAATGAATGGAACAGGAAGATATTTTAAAGATGTTAAATCTCAGAGTAAAAAAATAAGTAAAGCTTTCTGCAAACACTGGTAGAGTACAGTAGTAACAAGTTAATATTCTAGGGTACAGAATGCAGTCGTCACCCCGAGTAACTGTGGGAAAAACAACAAAGAACATGAATATATCACCAGAGGCTCCCTTTAGGGCTGAAACCTCACTGAAGGGTTTACTGCCCTGTGCGGGCTTTTCTATGGATTTGTGTCCAAAGCTCTGTCCCCCAATGGAGCACAAAGAACTCTTAAAGGAAAGGAGGACAATTTAAATTATGATTCTTTTTCATACTCATCAGGTATAATCCAGCTTTTCTGTGAACCAAACATATCACATAGAGAGTAAAAAAAGTACTAATGTGAGAAAAATGAGATGCATTTTTTTAAAGTGAAATGAAAGCCGTTCACACCTGACAATAATCAGTGCTTACTGGATGTTTGGCTTTATTCTTTCTACATAGGCTTCCAGGCTCAACGAGGTGGGAGCCAAGACAGGCTGAACAGGACAATCAAATAGCAAAAGGGTAGGTAGGCTGACCGTCCACTTTCCAGTTTTTTGATCTACCATCTGTGGGCTGACTGGCTCACTCACCGAGAAGGTTTACAAAAATGCCCTGCCTGCCTCAGTGGGAGAGCAGAGCATGGAGGGCACTTTCTCACCCTCAGGATCGGAGGCATGGGGTGGTGTGTGTGTGTGTGTGTGTGAGTGTGAGTGTGTGTGAGTGTGAGTGTGTGTGTGTGTGTGTGTGTGTGTGTGTGTGTAGAGCACTCTGACAAGGACCAGGTGGGCTCCTCCAGGCTGGAGGTCCCTTTGTGGTGTTCCATCCCGAATGGCCCAGCTTGCAGGATCATTTCTTTATCTTCATCGCCTCAAGAGTATAGGCAATATATCCCTTTCTGCAATGGCTTGGCCAAAAAGTTCATTCAGTTTTAAGTAAAAATAAAAGACATTTTTCCTTTTCACCAAGGCTTTATTGAACAGTGTATTCGCTAACCAAACAAACTTTTTGGCCAACCCAATATATATATATATTCCAATATATATAATGGAATCTAAAATATGACACCAACGAACCTCTCTATAAAAACAGAAGCAGAATCACGGACATAGGGAACAGACTGGTGGTTGCCAAGGGGGCGGAGGTTGGGTGGGAGGCTGGAGTTAGCAGATGTAAGCTATTGTACATAGAACGGATGAACAACAAGATCTGACTGTAGAGCACAGAGAACTGTATTCAATATCCTATGATAAACTGTAGTGGAAAAGAATCTTTTTTTTTTTCTCTTTTTAAAATGAAAATATGCAGGATGCTCCCAGACCTCCCGTGGAAAAGTCTGTTTCCATGATCCTTTCCCCTTATTCTTTCCCTCTCATATAAGCTTATTTGTCAGAAGTGCCTGGGACCCCAGCTGAGACTAAGAGAGCATCACCTGTGGGCTGAGCACCCCCTTCCCCCCTGCCCCCGGGACAGCCACTGTTAACATGGCCCTGGCTTTGGCAGAAGTAGAGGGTCTGCAAACCTGACTTTTGAGACCCCCACCTCTGGGGACTGACTGTCTTTCTGTGCACAAGCAGACTCTTCCAAGAGCTTGAGGGGTGTCTCCAGTCCCCGCAGATGCTGGTCACACCCTTCCTTTGAAACTCAGGACAGACACTCTACTCCCAATTGCCAAGACTCCGAATTAAGAGAAGCTGTATGTACATGTTTTATCTCTTTTCTGGGATGTAAATTCCTTAAGGGCAGGATTCTTTGTTTATTCACAGGCCCAGGACTCTGATTAGCAGGTATCCACTGTATTTGTTGAACAATAATAAGTCTGGACATTGCTTGCTTTAATGATACCAACCAGCAGGGAGAGAAACTTAGACTGTCCTAGGCTGGGTCTGGGAATATTGAAATCACTGGCTGAAAGAGGCAAAGGGGAGCTGGGAGCTTCTTTTTGGCCTCTGCTAAATAGGACAAGATTGACCAGATCTCTCTCTTTGAACCCTGAAACTCCTCTCTCTGTACGAGAGAAAAGAATATTTCCTACTGTGGGCCATCTAAGCCAGCATTGCTTTTCAGGATGGATTTGCCCACCGTCATAGATTAGTTAGTTAGTTAGTTATTTCAGTCGCTCAGTCGTGTCCGACTCTTTGTGACCCCATGAATCGCAGCACGCCAGGCCTCCCTGTCCATCACCATCTATTACCTCATGTGTGTACATGAGGTTTCCTGTCCATCTTCTCAGAGGGAGCAGATGATAGGTTAAGGCTAAGCCATCATCCAAAGGGTGCTGAGGAGCTGTAAGGATGTCTTTATATGGATCCAGGGCCCACAGGATAGGAGTGGATGTGTTCTCTGTGGACCTCAGGGAAGATTTCCCTGGAAAGCCTGGTATCAGGAGCCCCAACTGAGGAAAAGGGAATGGTTGTTGGCATGTTGGTAGAGCCCTTGTCGCTATGTGGATTTGGAAAAGAAGTTGCTTTTCCCACATTTCCTTCTTTATTCTATCTCTCTGCTTTCTAACTCGTGTCTACCCCTCCATCCACTGACACTCTGGGGTTGAGGTGGTTTGGAGAGCAAATTTGATTTTCTCATAAGATCTCTCTTGAAACACACCTCTGATTAATCACAAGGTGCACACAGATGCAAGCAAGTGTGGTTTGGTTTGAGTAACTAAAAAACAAAACATAACAAAGAAACAAAAAACCCAGATCTGGTTGTTAAACTACAAAGAGAAAAAAAAAGCAACAACAAAAACAGAGGTTTAGCCTTGAAAGGGTTCAAGACTGAAGTTTTGAGGGGAAATGTTAGGATTTCCCAAGAAGATGAGGGATAAGAATATACATACAGTGGTGTCTGTTCGGGTCAAAATTTGGAATATTACAGACTGAACACATAATTCCCATGGCTTTGGATGCTGTGGTGGTTCAAGCTTCACTCAGTCTACAGACGTGCTGCGGCATTGCTGGAGTCCCTAAGGGATATCCAGTCTCGCCTCCAAGGAAGTCGCCTCCTATACTGCCTGGGGCTGGCAGCTCTGCCTGTGCACACGGCCTTAGTGTACCTGGCGCTTCCTCCCTCACTGAGGCCTCTCCACAGGCGGTGCCTTGTTCCCAGAACACCTCCTCCCCATGTCCTTCACCTGCTCAATGCCTCCAGGTGCTTCAGCTCTCAAGTCCTTCATAACTCCTTCACAGAAGCCGTTCCTCAGCCCAACCTCACCTCTCCTTCGTGGCCTTTCTTAAAGCTGTCATGGTAATCATTTTTGCATGGTCAATGCCCCATGTGTGCTATGCAGGTGTATCCAGGTGACTTCTGCTGGACCCAAAGTCCAACTCTTTTGTTTGCGGATTATGTGGAGGAAGTAGGGGTCCCATGGGGGCAGCAGCTAATGCTCAACTGGCATGAAGTATGGCGCTATGACCATCAGCTCAGCCTCTAACACGGCACATGACCCGCTCCACAGTAAGCGCTCAATAGACATCTGCGGACAGAACGGCCTCCCTTTCTGAGGTACCTTTAAATGGATGATGTGGCCCTTGGAGATGATGCCCATGTCTTTCAAGTCTTCTTCCTCGAGAAGAAGCAGTCGCTTTCCTGTAATGTTGTTTTCCTTAAAGAAGCTTGCATACACACTCATCTCTGCTGAAGAGTCACCTGGAGGGAGTGATTAGAAGGCAGAATAAAATTAGATTCAATCACGTCCCAAGCAAAGTTAACTCCATGAATTAAGAAGGTAAGTTATTCCACTTGCCTTTTCTGACGAGCTGCTGAACCCAAAAATACTGTGGAAGAGAGGACACACACGGTTTTGCAGATTCATTCATGGTCAGTGGCCAGACTTAACAGTAAGACACATGGTTTGTTCAGTGGGTAAAATATGTTTAATTCTTGCTCAACCACAAAGGGAAAACTGAAGACTTGCTCTTCATTGTTTTAAAGCTTCACATTTTCAAATTGGAGATATCCCGCCCTTTGGGGATCTTGGGCCCTTGGAGGACTACTGGTTTTACTTCTTATTTGAAACACATTTAAAAATCCTATGAGAAGATTCTTACTTATGATGCCTTTTCCATTCATGTGCCAGTGGTCCACAGGGGTGTTCAAGGGCCCTGGTTTACCCAGGAATTATATGAAAAACAGGGACCATATGGCAGTGGACAGAAAAATGGATAATATGCATCCTCTGTTCTAGGCCTGGTCATGAAGCAGCTTTGTGGCCCAAGACAAGTTAAAGCATGGAGCTTTCTACACAGAATGAGGTTGGACCCAGCGACCTCAGTCCTCGACTGTTGCTTGGCACATGTTTACCGTAGCCTCTCACACTACCCAGGCAAAGGGAGATAGAATGGTAGGGCCAGACCCAGTTCTCTAGGGAGCCCTTGACCCTGGAATTTTATTTAAATGGTTTGAAAACCACTCAACCTCAGAGCAAAGACTAAAAATAGCTGTTGGAGTTCAGTGCCTTTGAAAACATTTTTTCTCAAATGAGATGGGCCAACTTTGCAGCAGGGGATGAAGGCATTATATCCAGGTTTGTGAACAGAGGAGATCCTAAGTCCTCTCTCGTTAAGCAGGGCTGGCAAGAAATTTAGAATCCCTGGGGCTCAGGGGATGGGAAGTAGAGGCAGCGGGTGCCAGCGTCCTCTCCCCATGGAAGCCACAGAGATGAGCTCATCTGAAAGCATCACTTCAGCAGAAGACCAAGGGCAGGAAGGGATGTGCCCCAGCCCCCAAACCAGACCAAGTCTGGTAAATCTTCCAGAGACCTTCCCAAGAGTTTCTAGTAACAAGTTGATCTTGGAGTACCAAGTCTGTTTCCTGGGGTGTGGGCCAGCTAAAGTTGGCATACAAGCTTTTCCCCCACTTTTCATTTAACGAAACCCTGAACTTATAAGTTGAACCTGGACAGACATAAACCCCTGAGGTCTCTGATCAAAAATTCTTAGCCCTGTTTTTCACCAAGGAAACAAGCTGCAGAGATACAACAGGCTAAGGAGGCTTGTTCCTCAGGGTGTCTACTCAGAGTGTAGGGTGTGGGATTTTCTTTGGATTTAAACAGTCTCTCCACATCCTCTGCCAAACATGGGGCTTGTCTAGCTCCAGCTGTGGAGAAATGTCTGGGAACACAGGTCTGTTCCTTCTTGGGAAGGTCAGAGTAAAGATGGCAAAATGAATAGGGCTACAGCACTGCCTTTACCAAATCTTTCCCCACCGTAGTTCAAGTCCAACCCTGATCTTCTGGGAAAACTTAAGATCACTTTTTTTCCTAGTATGTTCTTTTGGTATCCTGGGAAGCCCCTTTAACTGGGATTCAATACTGCATTCTGGAATATCTTTTAGAGCAAATAGGGAGGTGGAATCCTTTTGTAAGATTTGATGAGATACTTGCTTTGCTCGAGGCCTTACTTTAAATCACTACTGCCTTAAAAATAGAAAAACATGGAATTTGTCAACTTCTCCTACTTAGACTTTCCTAAGGCCCAGACCCCTCTACCTGCATTTTTAACTTGCGGACCTAGTTACGAACTCCCTGTCCGGGTTGAAGGAGGCATTAACAGAAACAGCTTACCACGTCATCTTCTGTCCAAGCACCAATCTCAAAGGAAGGCAGCAGCTGCATGGGAAATATGAATGAAATGGGGGAAAAAAAAAAAGGAATATTATCATTGTCTTTTTGGCTTATCCCCTCTTTTCAATATTTTAGCTCTGGGCCGATGCTCTGGCTTGGTTCTTTCTGCAGGTTATGTTGAATGGAAACCAATTTTCCTGCCTGTTAAGAGGAATCTCAGGGTTCTAAGGATGGTGCCCACAGAAGCCAGTCGAGTGTATCAACCTCTCAGTAACAATTCACTGCACTTGGTGAACGGTTACAGCGGGACTGCACATCATGGGATTTTCCTCTCTTGGTAGTTGGCACACTGAAAGTAGTTTTACCTCCCACAAGAAGGCCTTGGAAGTCGAGGAACTTCTGACATTTGTCAGACGCCAGAGCCTTCTTCGGGATTCTCAATCAACATGGAGATCATTTGATTTTATTAATGAAAATTCCAAAGCAACCACTTGGTAACTAGATGTCGTAGATGCTTATTTTTAGAGGGGAATTTCTAAGTTTTAACTAAATGTCTTACTTGCACTATATTTTTAAAACCAAATATTAGAAGGACATGTGAAATCGGAGCTGTCCGAAGGAACTCAGGTTGCGGAGTTGCTCTAACTAAAGTAACCACCCTCCCTGGCAAGTGTACAAACACAAAAGACAACTTTTCAGGAGGGCTCCCAGCTGGCCACTTTCAGAGCCAAAGGGCTACTTGCTTCAATATATGTTCCAGACTAAGTAATAAATATGAAGGTGGCCAAAAAGTCTGTTTGGGTTTTTCCATAACTTCTTATGAACGTTTTGACTAACCCAATACCTACATAATGGGAGAAAAAATCTGTGTCTCGTGACCTGAATTAGTTTGCTTTAGCCATTATCATCCCTGGTGGCTCAGTGGTAAAGAATCCGCCTGCCAGTGGAGGAGATGTGGGTTCAATCTCTGGGTTGGCAAGATCCCTGCAGAAGGAAATGGCAACCCACTCCAGTATTCTTGCCTGGTAAATCCCATGGATGATGGAGCCTGGCAGGCTACAGTTCATGAGGTCTCAAAAGAGTCGGACACAGCTTGGCAAATGACAACAGCTATTACTTGTAACCAACTCTAACTGGCCAGAAGGGTTGGATTGCTCATGAGATAATATGGCAAAGTGTCTTTTAACCCCTGTTATAAATAATATATTTTGTGTGTGTGGGTGAGTTGAAAAAAAAGTTGGATTTGGTTACTTTTATAATCATGTAAAAATCAGAGGGTGGGTGACTAACGCTTCTAATCTGCAGGTATTTTTAATTCACATGCTCAAAACCTTGCTAGGGAAGTCATACCCCTGCTTTCAGGGAGTTTTTAATTTAAGGTGGTGAAGTAGGTATGGATTTTACTTTTGGAGGAATTCACCTTCATTTTCGTTTCCTCAGTGCCCAGCAGAATGCCAGGCACATAATACCTGGTAAATCATTGTTGAACAATTTGTTGAATGAGTAAAATCGAAGGCTGCATTTACGACAGAGCGAAATTCTCTGGTATAGACTTCAGTGTCTATGGCTATACCATGGAAAAAGGATGTTTCATAGACTAACATGGGGATGGAAGGGACAGTGGCTTGAGCTGGCACAGCAGGGTGAGGAGAAGAGAGGTGACTCCTGGACAGGAGAAGCAACAAGGCAGGACACTGACTCTGGGGGCGGAAAAAGAAGGAAAGATAGGCGTGTCACATTTGCCTGACTGCAGCTCCAGGTACAGAGTGTGCATGTCTCAAGATAAAGGGGGAATGTAGCCAGCTCTAGGGGGCTATGCAGAATTATTTCACAAGGCCACTAGTTACAGTGAATTTGAATGCATAGAGTTAGAGATGTAGAGATAAGTTGCAAGGGTACAGATCGCTACCACCTCATATGTATTCCACTACCCCTACGTGCTTCAGTTCCTACAGGGCTGCCCCTTCCTCCTCTGAAATACTTCGTGTTTGTAGACACATGCGCTCATCTCCTTGAATAATGCAGGAAGGAGAGTGACTTGAGAAGTAGGATCGAAAACAGAACTCGATCAAAGCAAACACATGACAAGTTTTATTTCTTCACGGGGCAGCTGTATATAGCTGCAGAAACATGTCATTCCCTTTTCCCATCATGGGATCAAATGTGAAACAAGGAAATTCTTTGATTAGTTCAAGAAACAATGGACTGCCTCTCAGAGATGGTTGCTGTGTCAAGCCTGGCTTTACAGGGAGTGGGTGTGTATGCAATGTTTTGATTTTATACAATCCCCAAATGTTGCGCTGAACAAAACTGATAAATATTTCTTGAATAAAGGTTGCAAGTGAAACAACTAATCAAAACCAGCATTGCTGGTTTTCATGTCAGAAGGAGAGGGGAAGAGTTCTCTTGAGCTCTGAGAAAGGCTTATCAAGATGACGCCGAGGGAAGCGCACTGGATGCAGGGTGAGACCTCGCTCTGGTAGGATTCTTGCACGCTGCTTGCAAAGATCAGTGAGAGGAAGGCTGTGGAGCCAGGCACAGCTTCAAGATGGTTTGCATTTGGCAGGATAGGGAAGAAGAGTTAATGATCTCCAGCCACAGAGTGGCTTTCCATTTCCTTTATGCCTGCTGCACCTTGTTAACATATCAGTATTTCTGCTGTAGGGTGAGTTCTAAGTCTTTCTGTCTCTCTTTGGGGATAAAAAAAAACCAAAAAACAAAAAACATTTACCTCGTGACTGCCCCATCTCTTTACAGTTTCATTATTTACACTCCAATTGATTTCAGGAGATAAGAGCTCACACTCATGGGCATGTGTGTGACAATGATTCATTCAAAGGATGTTGGGAATCCAATCTAACAAATCTCTGATATACACAGCCACACATAACAAAGGGATTTACTGTCAAAACGTTTATTGCAAAATGGAGTCTTGAAACAAAGGAAAGCAAAGAAAAGTTCACATCAAAATGAAATGTATGACACCAACTTGGATTTCTGAATACATAGTGGGCTTTGTGTTGGAATATCAAATTCCAACAATGAACTCAATAACTGAGTAGTCTTACCACACAAGAGTAAAATTTAATCTTCCATACAAACATGATACAAGATTTTGGCATATGACTTGCTTAGAATAACATTGCGATAGAATATTTGAGAAAAACGTTTTGTTAAAAAAAAAAACAATAAAGTGATAATACCATCTATTCAAAGCTCACACTCAAAGAATATAAATATTTTCTATCATTTAGTACAAAAATTTTAAAACAGTGCAAAAGCAATATGTGCAGTGTATTGTATCTGACATTAAAAGATCTATTATTCTGCACACGATATAAAATAGTCAATGTAGGTGCCTGAAACTCTAATTCTGAAGTAAATAATCACATGCCAGAAAGCTCCTCACAGGCAATGGAGCGCCAACTAAGCTGGAGTCCGAGGAAACATAGCTAGTTGCCCAGGTGTCCTGGTAGGCACTCATTCCTCATCAGAGAGGCTGCAGCTAGAGCTATCAGGCTGTGCTACAATCAAAAGAGCAGAACAGATTCTTCTCTCTGGCAATGCTTAAAATCGAAACAGGAAAACGGTCTTATCCCAAAGCAGCAAAAGGTACCTGATTATAGAAAAAGTGTGCTCTATTATGTATATGGAATAGTAGATTCTGCTAGTCTCAAGAGGCAGTGAGTCAAAGTCTAGCATATATATTAAAAAAAAAAGGATCAAGGTTTAACTCAAAATAAGTTTTAAAATGACCTTTCATGAAAGTCTTCCCACTCCAATGAAACCTCTGGAAAACAAAGCTGTGTGCATCATAGTGCTGTGAGAAATCATTTTTGATCTCTCCCAAACCTTCCCCCACCCCCAATTCCTTGACTTTCATGGGGATCAAGTTTGAATTGCCCAGCTAGTGTTAAAGTCTAACAAATCTACTGCATATTAAAAATCACTGGCTTATAAAATGGCCCTCAACATTTCCAGAGCATCAGAAACAAGTGTGTCTTCAAACTCTTCCCATTGGTTATTTACGTAAAATATTAAAGTATGATTTTTCTTGAAAAAAAAAAAAAAAAAAAAAAAGACCATTAAAGAAATATGACCTTTTAAGTTAACCTGGCTACTTCGTAGAACTGTAGCTACCTCAGTGATATTTTTCTTTTTTATTTACTGTCAAATCAGTGTAACAGGAGACTAACACCTTGCCCCTCTCTCTCAGTAAATTTAGCTGTTTCATAAACTTTCTACCAGCATTCTTAAGGGGAGGGAAACAATTTCCACAAGTAAGGATTTAAGATAAATGACATGAATCGACAAAATTCAGATTGCATAAGTAGTTGTAATTCTGAAAATGCATCTTTTGACTTGGGTAATTATGTTTATGGGGAAAAAAATGACATGTGGAACTCTATAACCGCCAGGTTTAGCTAAGATTCTTGGTGAAGGAAGGGACAATGTCATGGGCTTTTTGTACTTAATTGTTTTATTGGGTGGGCCTGGCACATAGGATTGGGGCATTGGGCACTAAATATACTCCCAGACAACCAAAAATATGCCCCAACATCACCAAACACCATTTGGTGATAGTGCTATCGTGGTTGAGAACCACTGAGAGGGTGTCATCAAATCCTACATGACCAGCTTTGTGAGTAAAGAAAAAAAGATAAAAGAGTAGTTATATTTTTCAGTTGTATGGCTCTGATAATTATTATCACAATTTGGAGTTTCAACTCTAATTGTGAATCTTCATATTTCTCTTTTTTTCCCAGTTGATTTTTATTGGAGTACAGTTGATTTACAATGTTGTGTTAGTTTCTGCTGTACAGTAAAGTGAATCAGTTATACATGTATCCATTCTTTTTCTAGAGGCTTTCCTTGTATACAGGTCATTATAGAGTGTCGAGCAGAGTTCCCTGTGCTATACAGTGGGTTTTTATTAGTTACCTATTTTATATTCTGTTTCTTTAACTCAGATTCTCTTTATAAATGTACATTTTTGTAAGTCAAGTATTTGGAAATAATTCTAACACCAATAATTTACCATTTAAAAAACTGATCTGAAAGGTAAATTAAAAGCTGTATAATTAACATCTTTATTCGAATGAAGATGACTAATGACTAATAAACATTTCTGTTTAAAATTAATAGGGCCAATAGTAGAGTCTAAAGTCTTCTAAATCATCTTCATAGATTGAATGAGACCACTTTAAGATTCTGTTTATATGATACAGATTGAAGGAATGTTCAAAACCCTAGACAGGACACTGATTTGGAACAAAAAGTAAAATAGCCAGTGCCATACAGTAATTATCTATAGTTCAATGTTAGGTTAGACGATTTCAAGCTTATCCCTGAGGTTATCAATTCTGCTATATCTGGAATCTTTGTAGTTTCTTGATGGTAGATTATTGAGCTATGACCATCTCTGGAATATTGGTCAGGAAAATGGTACAGTTGAGAGATTAGAGAAATATTACCTGATTGATGGTAAACCTATGGCTGGGTGATTATCCTTCTCTTTTGGCCCTATTTGGCTGCTTTTCTTAAGGCAAGAAAATCTTACGTATAATCACAATAGATCTAATTGCTATAAATTTTTAAAAATGTAAATTTAAAAAGTCCATCCCATTCATTTCAAACATTCTACATTTGTTGCTGGTTAGTCTCAAACGAGAGGCAAGGTCTACATTCCTACAGAGGTACAGAGATCCCCAAATCCACCCACAGAGATTCCACAATCCGTGAGGCCCTTCCCGACCACGCTTGCAAGTCCGCAAAACCCTCCTATGAGCCGCTGCCTCCTTCTCTGCTGCGTGTCTCAGTGTCCACTTAAATGCTGACTATACGATGCCTTTGTTCCAATTGTTCTCAGTCTCCACTCACCAGCATGTAAGCTGTATGAGGGCAAAGATGTTCATGAAGCCATTCCCTAGAATGGTATGGGGCACAGAGGAGGGGCTCAAGAATATTGGTGGGATGGATGACTTTGCCTTGGCCGGGGAAGACGTGCAACAGGAGGCTTTGAACTACCTAGCCTCTGGCTCTCCTTCAGATTACGCAGTCACAGAGCCCCAGAGCATGCTGGGAGGGCAAGAGCTGAAACCCATCCCCTCTGCTCCACTCCAGGATCTTCTGCTTGAGTGGCTCGGCTTGACTCAGGAGGACTCCTCTATATCTGAGTGCAGACAGGACGGCTATTTATGTTTGCACCTGTTCATCACCAGCACTATATTGCGCTGTATGGGTATATGGGTCTGAGTTTGCATAGACACAGGAAGTGTATCAGATTGGCTATGTGGGGATCCCATCCTCTAGGGAAAACACTTATGGCTTCTTTCTCTGTTTGCCTGGTCTATGGGTGGTAGCAGGGCCTGCAAACACCTCAGACTAGGCAAACCTTGCATGGTCTTCAAAGGGAGTCAGAGTGGATCGCTCGCATAGCTTACATTCTAAAGATGTTTGCTTTATCTTTCCTGAAAGTTGTTCACTTTAACTTTCACCTTATCCTACTTAACCAACATTACTTGGAATTGATAGTTTCATATTCCAGGTTATAGAGACCACTTATTTTTCAGTGTCTTTTCACTGACACAGTTAACAGTAGCTAACATTAAATGACCACTTACCATGGGGTTGGTATTGTGTTAAGTGCTTTATGTCTATCATTTCATTTAACCCTCGCAACAATCCTTTGAAGTAGGTACTAATATCATTCTCATGTTAAAGATGAGCAAATGGACACACAAGTTAAATAATTTGCCCAAGATTGCACAGCAATTTTTGAATCACAAGCTGATTCCAGATCCTTCTCTTTATCACTGTTCTGTACTGAGTGGTCTCCATTTCATACCCAGAACATTATATTAGTAATTCTTCTCCAAAGAAAGCAAGCATAGTATATTGATCATTTTATGACATTTTCCTACCCTTAATGGGGATTAGAAACATGTCATGCTTCAAATTCCAGGAGGCTTTTTATGATCAAATATACTTAGAAATAGTGTTAGATTATATCATGATAATATCCTTTCTTAAATCTCCTATAAAAGGAACCATGCAAAGTTCCTTGGTTTGATAGTCAAATGAATGGCACTACTTTCAAATTTAGACTGAAGAAAAGTCTTTGTTCTTTTGCCTTTCTGTATACATATATATATATATATATATATGTAACTACAAATTTTTTAGTTTTTTTTTTTTAACTGTTTCATAGTTTAAATAAGCTTTGACAAATCTGTGATAACATTTTGAAAACATCTCTCTGGCTAGCTAGGTTTTCAGAGCAGCATCAACATTTACTTCTCTTTAACACCAGCATAGTTGAGTCAGGGCTTTGTTTTGTTTTGTTTTGTTTTAAAGGACAAATCTGGAAGGTTATATCTGCTATAAAAGGATCCTTCATTCTGCACTTTTGCCTAAGTAAGGACAGCTTTTTATAATATTTGGTTCCCTCTTTAAAATATCTCTACATGCATTTAGAATCCAGGATTCTCATACTCCTCTGGAAAGCAGACACATGTATACACCTCTATGGCACCATATTAACACTCACACTGTCTGGAAGTTCCCTTATCCTCTCTTTCTCTTTGTATAAAGTATATACCTTGTATCAAGTGTAAGCTAAGCCTTAGATGACAGTGTGCTGTTAAGAAGCTTCTAGGGCAAGTACCAGTATAAAAGTATCACATCTGATGTTGGTTTCAAATTAGAGTATTTCTCCTGCAAACATACAATTGAGAACATCTCTTGGGTCTCACTCTCAGTATTCTTAGCACTTAGGTATTTCTGTAGAAGTATTTGTTTCATCTCAATTTTTTTTACTGTTGGATTTTGCAGTCACTATCAATTATTTCTGACAGTATTGTGTATTTCCATAAGGGAAAAAAATGTATTATGCTACAAGAAAATCAAGTGTCAGAGGAGAATTAGGAGTTAAGAGTGATTGTCCAAAATGTAAGTTTTTTGAAGCAATTGAATAAATCAAATGAAATTATAAAGTATTCATTAAAAAAAAGCCAGAATGTCATTAGTTAAAAAAATGCTATATTGCATATAAAATCACAAGTTTCTATAATCAGGCACCACATATGCTGATTCATTGAACAGGCCTTTTGGGCTTAATTCCCCATTCCCTTTTCCTGTAAGCAGAGACAAGTCAAAAGTAAAATTGTAAAGAAATGACAGTTATCTAAATGTGATTGGCCTAAAAACGCAGTGCTTGGTTTTCTACCTCCTTACTGGTTTTTGTACAGACTGAGATACCAAGTTTCTTTTGTTTTCCCGGACATTTTCCATTTTATTACTTTGCTTTCTGCTTTCATTCACTATTATTATCCATGTCATTATCCTCCTCATCACCGTCATCATCATCATCATCGTCACCTTCTGACAAGTCAAAATCACTGAACCCCAGGGCCATGTTGACCTTCTTCCCCCTTCTCTTAGATGTGGTTTTGGAAGAATTCTGCTTGGCTTGCATGTTTATCTGCATCCCAGAATGCAGCACAGATCCTGCTTTGTTCATTGAGAAGATATCCCCAAAGCCCATCAGCATCATGGCCTGCAGACTTTGGTTCATGCCATGGCCCTCCCCGTTACTTGCTGCTGTGATCTGACATGACATCTCTGCACTGTTTGACTCCTCTGTCTTAGATTCAAAGTAAGACTCCTCAGACATTCTTGCAGCAAGAGGCAAGAGAAGCTATCATGAGGGGAGAAAGGACAGAAGTAAAAAGAGAAATTAGGACCAATTTATATCAAGGGAACAGATACCACAAAATTAATGGGTGCTGCACGGAGAGTAAATGATTAGTGAAATGAATGTAGGGGATTATTTGAGAATTTATTAATGGCAGGTTTGGCTCCAGCATGTTTATCATGATTTACAAATGACAGAGTCGATCACATCAAAGTTTGCAAAGCACTACAGCAAGCCAAATTTTCAAATTGGAAGGAACTTGTAAGTTTTAAACCCTCATTTTGCAAAAACGAAGTGGTTTTTAGAATTTCTCTTAATTTTTCCCAAATTCATATGGAAAAAGTTAACTATTATATTAATGAAGAAATAAGTAGAGATTAATCTTGAATAATAAAAAACAAAACAAACAAGAAACCCTGTACCAAAGAAGAAAAGCTTAGAGGAAGCATAAAAACAGTTTGGTAGTCAATACAGTTCTAGGGAGATTTGGGTCATTAGCGATCTTTTTAGCTAGATTAAGTGTCTGACTATGTACTAAAAAGCAGTCTAGAATTCACTTGTCTCTATTATTTAATACAGGCAGATATATAATACTAGTTATCCAATTTATGGAATAATTCACTTATACACAAATTTTAGATCATCTCTGACATCTAAGTATAAACAGGTATGTAAATATCTGAAAATTGGGAGGACAGGAAATGAGTATTAATTTAGATTGTCACCTTGGTCTCTATCTCTACAAGTTTCCTTCTTTTAGCAGAATTATCTTCTAGGAATTCTTCTCATAATGGATACAGACATTTTCAATCATACATAATTATTTTAAACAGCCAACATATTTCCATAAATGTCATTCATACACATTTCAGGGGTAGAACTGTTAGGCTTGGAATGAGTGACTGCCTCTTCTTTTGAGGAAGAAGCAAATTAAGACATATTTTTGATGCTGTGTAAATAAGGGTAAATTTATGATAAAGTACAAATAATATAACTCTGGGATGATCTTAACATTCTGGAAGTAAAGGTACTTTTTAGGGCCAATTTCCAAATTTTTAAATTAAAGTTGGAATTGAATTCTATTAAAAAATTATCTTAACTTCATTAGGAAAAGACCTCAATAGTTATTAGTTCAATAAGAACTTCACATAATTCAGCTAAAAATCAGCAGCTACATAGAAGAAATTGTTTTAAATTCTTTAAGACCAGAAACAGGCTATTCCTTTTCTTGCAGTCAAATTTCCCAGCCTCTCAAAATTTTTTTTCAATTGTTACACACTTTCAGGATCTCTTTGTTGCTTATCTACTTTATTATTTCATAGGTCCTTTCTCACATTATGTTAAGATCTCAAAAAATGCCTCTCGAATAAATTTTATTTTTAAAAGAAGTACAATTTCTATATCAAGCTACAAGAATTGTTAAAAAATAAACATTGTTCATATTCGTGTATGGAGAATCCATCTTCCCAAATATCTTTAACTAATGTTTTAATTTCAGGGAAGAAAAGACTGTTCTTCCTTGAAATAAATACAATAATACATTTTTTATGATATTACTTAAATATCAAGTTATAAAATGAGGCTACACAGTCTTAGCTACTGAGTCTCCAGCCACTTCCTTTTAAAAAGGTTTATTTTATCCATTTCTCAGAAACCTCATCTAAAGTCAACTAGAAACTGATGTGAGGATAAAAGAAAAAACCTACTTATAAAATACCTGAACACAAACCTTTCCTTCAGAAATACTAGCTCTAAGCAAAAGAGATGTTAAAAGCAAGTACTGTACAGAAAGAAAACTTAGCCTTATAGGTTAAAAAAAAAAAAAAAAAGGAAGAAAATCTCATTGAGATTGTGCTGCATGCTGTCCATTGTTAGATGGTAGCCCTAAGAGCAGCTCCTTTACAGAAAGTTTTCTGCAGTTAAAACACAAGCATACAACCTACTGTGCACTCAGGTTTTCATGATTTATTACACAGCTGCGTTACTAATAGCAATAATGTGTGCAAGGCAGCCCATAATTTCTTAGCAAAACTAATGCCCGTAAACCAAAGAGAGGTTCTAAAGCATACTTTAAGGGGTCCTTTAAAGTTTTTTTTTCCTTACAACGCTACATTTAGAAAGAGTCAAGCCATGCAGCGCTTTATAGCTTAAGATTTCAACCTACTTAAAAGCCCCCACAACTCTTCAGAAGGTGGCCATATTTTTGCTTCTCATCAGTTCTGGGAGAAGTAATGTTCCCTTGCAGATCCTTAGTGCAATGCTTTCTGAGTCTGCTAGTTCAACCGTAACAGGAAGCTTTCCTTAATTTCTTTCTTGAAAGCCAAGATAAAATTTACCGAATTTACAAAATGTGGTACTGTTTTAATGCCACAAGACAGTCTTATGCATGACAAGTAAGTTTACTTGTTACACAGTCCCTTACTCTGGGATTCCTTGGATAACCAAAGTCATTTTTTAAAAAGTTAAATCTGATAATAAACATTTAATTTCACTGTAGTTTCCTTTTTTGGATATCAGCTTCTTTCTCCACAGAAATCGGAAAAAGAGGCAAACTATTTTATTCTTTAGACACTGTTAAATACTTTGCAGTTGGGCACTGGCTGCTTAATAGAGATTAAGACTTTAAAAAATAGGAAAGTTTTTTAAAGATCACAAATTGAAGGACATTTAAGTATTTGGGGGGGGTAAAATCGCCAAAGTAAGTATCAAACATGAATTTAAAATATATAACAAGTGTACTTTTAATCATTATTTCTTGTGATCTTAAGGTGGACATATATTACCCATTTAAAACCCTGGAAAAGCCAATGATAAATTTATACCTAATTCTTTAAATAATAAATTATTTAAAATAGGGAAGAATGTTCTCCTTGTTTCCTAGAGTAACTTTTCTTGCATTTATTAGTTATTTATGCCTCTTCTTTTGTGAATTATGGACCTGTAGTCTTTCCCCATGCTTCTGTTGGTGTCCTAGGCTTTTTTTAAAAGTTATTTCTGTGAGCTCTCTATATTTCTGTCTTAAATATTTAATTTTACAAATTTGTAGTTTGTTTTCATTTGAATGTCATATTTTTGCAATACACAATTTTTATTTTTTAGTAGTGAAAAAAATAAAACAGGAAAGAGTGGTGAAATTTGACTAGACTTTAATATATCATGTCAACATATAAGCTCAAGTTAAGTGTATAAACAATGAAGTTCTTAAGAAGAATTTTTATCTTAATCCAAATACAAGATTTGGAAAAAAAACAAGATATTTCTTGGCAGAGTAAATACCTGAAGCTTGTCCTGACAGAACTATTTCCCACTTTTTCGCTGCCCTTGATCATGACCCTACATTGAATAAGGAATATTAATACTCGTCATTTATAGATCATTAAGTTAGCTTTTAGAAGGAAAACTGGTTTTCTGACCCATCAATGACTCTCTCGGACAGCTAACTGCCTTGGTGTAATGTTTATGAATTACTGGTAGACTCACTCTAAAGAGTTAATGCCTCAAGGCACAGGCTCTGGGGACCTGATGGTGCAAAATACACTGCAGATGGTGCAAAAATACACTGAATTTTATTTTTGTAATTCTAACATACAAACACACTGACAGAGTAACAGTTCTCAGGGAAAGAGCCAGAAACAGGATAAGCTTTTCTTCTAAATTTCTGGAATTTTGTTAATTGAAAGAGGTAAGAAGCACTACTCAAGTATAAATGCGGGTCCTTTCGAGGCAGCAAGTGAGGCTGCGGCAGGGGGGTGGCGCCATGCTGCCAAGCTGAGCCAGTCTCCTGAGCGAGTGGGGGCGGGGTGTCAGCGAGCACTGCAGGGAGCACTCACCGGGGTGTTGGACTGCTCTGTCAGCTTTTGCTCCCACATCTTTAGCCGTCTTTCTCGTTCTTTGAGCTCCTGCTCTTTAAAGCTGAGGTCGCGTTCTAGCTTCTTCAGTCTCTCAAGAGTGGCTTCTATTTCACACCTGCAGGAGGACATGACTGGTGTAAATCTCAGCTTTGCTCAAGAGGTGTTAGGTGCTGAGGGGTCCATCACAATGCTTAGTCAAAGGAAAAGGCTAAAACCTGTGCTTTGAAGCCAAACAGTAAACAGCAAGGAGATCCAACCAGTCCACGCTAAAGGAAATCAACCCTGAATATTCATGGGAAGGACTGATGCTGAAGCTGAGTTCCAATACTTGAGCCAGCTGATGCAAAAAGCCGACTCACCGGAAAAGACCCTGATGCTGGGAAAGACTGAGGGCAAGAGGAGAAGGGGACGACAGAGGAAGAGATGGCTGGATGGCATGACTGACTAAATGGACTTGAGTTTGAGCAAACTTTGGGAGATAGTGAAGGACAGGGAAGCCTAGAGCGCTGCAGTTCACGGGGTCACAAAGAGTCGAACACTTAGTGATTAAACAACAAAGTAGCAAAGAATAGGACATCTTTCTTATCCTTCAAAATCAACATATAAACTAGCTTGCAAACATAAGTTTGGGATACTTTCTCAAAGCAGTGAAGAACCACTGTCTGGGGCCTGAACCATGGAACCAGTGTCTTGCTTTAGCCATTTAATAAATGCTCATAGTCCTCTGGCTCTCCTGTATATATCAGCTCGTCTTATATTCAGTACAGCCCCAAGAAACAGGTGTTAATCTTGCATAGAGAGACATGGGAAAATGACACTCTGGTCAGATGATTACTGTCACCCGACTAGTAACTTCACCTTAGCCTAGTCACTGGCTGAGTAACTCCAGCAGTCTACGGGTTACCCTGACTCAGTTTCTTCAGCTGTATGGGGTGGTGGTTACCTTTTATCGGGATTCCGCAACCTGCCTGATCCTAATAATTAACTGTCTGGGCAAAACATACCACACAACATAGATTCCTAAGACCTTCCTCAGAGCTCATGATTGAGTAGGGCTGGGTAGGGCTTAGGAATTTCTATTATTTGATATGAGTTTGTTTTTACAGTCAGGCAAGTGTGAGGAATCCTGGATCAGATGAACACTAAGGTTCATTTCGACTCTAATAATTTTAAAAGCAAGTTAGTTCCCTCCCAGACTCTATGGGCTGACCCGCCTCACTGGAACAATAAGTCCAGTTACAGAAACCAGTCCTTGACAGAAATTAAAGCTGGTAAGATGGCTCAGTGTAAGTTTTTTTTCTCCTTCAGGGCTATTGTCGTGCTTAGGTCTAAACTTATGCTCCAAGAGTTGGAAGTTCCTCCCCATGAGTTTCTGCAGGCCTTGTGAGAAAAGGAACAGTAATGAGAGGCTGAGAGCAAGGAGAGACAGGGAGGGAGAGAGGAAGGGGGAGAGGAGGACGGAGAGTGAGAAAGGGACTGGGCAGAGGTGAGCTGCTGAGCCAAAAGCTGCTGCTAGGTGCCCCGAGACACACCTATATGTCAGACTGTGCGACTCGGTTTGAGGTCTTGACTCCAGAAGTCTGAAGCTCCCAGATCAAAGTTAATAGATGTGTGCAGCCCAAGTCTGCTTTTTTATGTCCAGGGAAAACCAGAATAGATGAGAAGTAAACACATGAAAACAAAAAGGTGTGGCTATCAACTGACCAAATCCAACTCGGAACAGCTGCTGAAGTGGAGCTGGACTTGGGTCACATTTTACTTCCCGGGCTGTCTGCAGAGCAAGGGACGCCAGGAAAGCAAGTGTAAAAGCATCTGTTGTCAACCCTCTGTCCCTTTTCGTGGTGCCACTTGAAAGTTATAAAACCATGTAAGTCACACTAGAGTCCCTAAAGAACGGCAGCAAATCGACAATCTTTCAGAATTATGACTGTATCATAAAATCCAAATTTCATTTTGTATTTCAGACATAATATTATGCCCATTCATAAATGTTTTTATTTTTCAAAGGGAGGACTGAGGGAAAACAAACAAACTCAGCGTAGAAGATCTTAGGTTAAACTTAAGCAACAAAAAAGAAAGAAAGAATGAGCATCTTCAGTAAACGAGAAGGTGAGAAAAGGCGGCACAGAGCTGGGCACACGGGGCTCTGGGAGATGGCAGGGGCCTGGCTGCTGCCAAGCCCAGTCCCAACTCTCCTGCCAGGAGGGCTGAGCTCACTGATGTCCGTTCTGAAGAGGGTAAAGTGGCCAGCACATTCGATTTCACTTGTAAGTTAAGCCTAGGATTCATCTCAAGTTACAGCTCTGGGAGCCCACTCTGATTTTGAGCCCTTCTGGAAAATAGATCAACAGTTAAGTAAGCTAGGTAAGCTGAGAGCTGCTGCAGAAAAACACCGAATAAGTAGGCCTCCTCAGTCTGTGTCTTCAGGGTCAGCTCCCATACACGGCTTTCCCAGAAGCCCTAGGATCCTGACAGCAAGATCTTATGCCACAAGAGATCTAACCCCAATCTGGAGGGCAACACAAAACAGCTGCTCCTCTGGCTGTCCCCTCTGTTTTTCTTGATGTATTGTTTTGCATCAAGTGCATTTATGTAATCTCCCTGTTCTGAAAATAAAGTTTGTATGTTTTAAGTTGATGGAGATTATGGTTTTTCTCTTAAACCGAATCCAACTAAGGTTGACTTCAACCAGTATCAGTTTTCCCTCTGTCAGAAACAGGCAATGAACTATAATTATCTTCTTTTAATAGAAACTTACTTTGAAATAAAAGATCAATTCATAAAAGCAGCTATATTATATACATTACAAGATAAATAGATATGTGCTGCGATTCACGGGGTCGCAAAGAGTCAGACACGACTGAGCGACTGAATTGAACTGAATTACGTTTAGTGTTATATATTAAATGATTTGTGCTAAATGCAAATTTCAAAGGTTAATTTTTTTAAATCTTTGTGTTTTTTGAGAAAATATTTGGCTGTGCCAGATCTTATGTGGGGCATGTGGGATCTAGTTCCCTCACCAGAGATGGAACCCAGGCCCCCTGCATTGGGTGCTCGGAGTCTTAGCACTTGGACTACCAAGAAGTCCCTATATTTTGTTTTTATGAAGGTGTGCTAGAGTGAGTATTTTGATCACTGAGGAAGAGTGCAGCCAGCAGAGTGTTTTGCTAAGAGAAAGGGAGCTGAACTCTCTACCAAGCACCACGGAGCTCATTCAGTGCAGGTGACCACAGGCCTGCAAGACAATCACATGGGGCCATAAGAACTGAAAACGTGACCAAGAGGACCACACTTTCTGTTCTTAATGTTGGTGGCCACTATTGCTAATCATAGAAGGAGAAACAAGATGAACATGTGATGAACAGGAAAGGTTCACTAGACACTAGATTTCTTTCCTATCATTTATTAGTTTAAAGGAAAGGGCATAGTTGATGTGGTTTTTAATAACCTAGACTCAAAAAGAATTTTCAGGATAATCATTTAATTTTCTAAGACTAGATGTTTCATCTGGTGTAGAGGCATAGAGGAAGCTCCATTAGCAAACAAGCATTTGCCAGAAACACCAGAGCAGGACAGGAGTCCAACTTCACTGAGACTCGTAACTTCCTACACATACTTTGGACTCTAGACTCATGGTTTCAGGTAACAAATAAAAGTCAGAGGAAGGAGAGGAGAAGTCCATTGAAATGTCCAGGTGACCTGAAGAAACATTTTCTTCTTTTCAACCCTTGGCACACTGGGTGGGGTCGTTGTTTTCCCTTAGTCATCACCTAAACCCATCCTGCCCTGTGATGCTTCTCGTTGTTAAACGGGAATCAGTCGAGTCAAGTGGACACTGCACGCCAATGAGCAGGTGGCCCGACAATGGCCACAAGGGCGGGGACAGCGCCACACAGGGTGTCCATGGAGGCCCCTGGGGCCAGGCCCCTGGTTTCCAGCACTGGTTCTGTCTCACATGTGTGATCTCAGGCGGGTTGCCCCACCTGTCCATGTCTTGGTTCTTGCACCTGTGATGTAAGTTAGGGCTGCCGTGTGGATTTAAAAAGATAACCCAAATAAAGTACAAGCATCGGGTTAAGAATGTAATAACAATAGCTGTGTTCATGATTGTTACTCATTAGTATTATTATTCCCCATGGTTTTAATCAATTGCCAGATTCAATGAAAATAGCTCTGCTGCCTCTTAAAGTGTAGTTTAGAGTTTCTGGTAAGGATATATATCCTTTCTCCCGCTCTCAGGATTAACTAGCTCCTGAGAGTCAATGAGGAAGCCCTCTGGGCAACTGTTTGCCTTTTATTAAAATACATTAATGTATTACCAATTTTATTTCTCTCGTCTTTTTAGCTTGAAGCATTAAAAAAAATTGTTATTCAACTAATCCACAGTTATTGTAGAGAAAAAGATAATATTGAACCTTTCCTACTTTTTCCTATGTGCACATATATGTACATGTGAATATGTTTTTTATTTTCGAACAAATGAGATCATTCTGAACATACTGGACTGTAGCATTGATCTTAAAATCATTTATCAGATCTGTATATAAGGCTCAATACTGTTTTATGTATGGAGCTATTGTAATTTTTTAAGTCATAAAAACCACAGACACACAAAACCAAATGAGTCTTGTTTCCCTTGAAGCTCACTTCCAGTTTCACCGTTCTAAAGGCTGTGATAAACCAATGTCCACACATTCTCACTTATTTTCTTAGGGATGAAATTGCAGTGGGAGAGGTGTCTGATCTCCAGAAAGGTATTTCTCCTCCAGCAAAGTGTGAGGAAGTTTACAACACCACGTATTTTCCTGATAGGAATTTTTGCCAATCTGGCAAATAAACTGTGTTCCTTTTTATTTGGCTGCTACATGAGATTGAATACTTTTCACATGTTTATCGACCCTTTGACTTCTTTTTTTGTGAAATGCCATTTCAGGTCTTTTAGTGTGAGATTTTAATTAAAATGTTATTTTAAAGACAGAAGTGGTAGTTTTCCAAGTGTAATCTGCAGACTTATAAGAGCTTTTCAAATGTTAGACTGGTTTTCAGAATAACAGTGCGGCATGATTCACCTTTCTACTCTCATTCTCACAGGTGTGCTGACTTCTCCACCTGCTTCCTGACATGGGACAGCACCACAGGCTGAGTGCAGAAGCAGGATTAATTACCGCTTTGCAAATGAATCAATAAGTACCTATTTGAACTTTTTCCTCAGTTCTGATTTTGAATGTGGTAAATACTGACCAATGTAACTCATTTAAACAAAAGCCCTTTGGAGTCCTCAATGATTTTTTCAGAGGGTAATGGAGTCCTGAGACTAGAAACTTTTAGAACAACTGACATATCAACTAGGGAAAAAAGCTGTAACAGTATGGTGTTTGTCTAGGAAATTTATTGATGGTGGGTATTGCTTTTGGTCTTATGGAGGTTTTGCATTTTAATACAGAAAACTTACCAACTTCTCCCCTATTTTCTGGTTGTGTTGACATACTTTACAGGCTCCCTAGCTCATGGATATTAATAGTAGTATTAAAATCCTACTAATCCTTTGGCTAACAGATCAAACAGCAGTTCCTCAGGGAATCCCTTTATTAAACCCTCAGACTAGATTAGATTTCATGGTTTTATAGTCTCAGACATCCAGGACTGTCCTGTCATAATATTTATCGAAACAGTAATGAAAAAGTTTTTTGTATATCTGTATGTAGTAACCTAATATTAAACTCCAAGTGCACTGTTACTGCTCTGTTCATCACCAGAGCCCACACCTAAAGAACTTTTCGCAAAGGTTTAATGAATATCTGAATGAATGAATATAACAAGCACATCTATCAAAGCAAACAAATCAACTTACATGTTTCTATCCTCTTGTGTAATATGGCGACGTCTTTTAATATTATTGCTACTATAGTATTTCCTTCTCCAAGTATTTGCTGAGCAACCGCAGTGTTCAAGACAGGTTCTAGATACTGCGGTTACAGCGATGAACAGAAGAGATGATCTGACCCTCTTACATGTTAGCCAGCAAGACACACGCCATTATTAAACAACAGCCTGCAGACCTGCTTATTAACTTCAACAGAGGGTGTGAAGGAGATGCTCTCAGGGCACATAAAGCGGAACCTCAGCGGCTCTGGGGTCAGGACACACCTGAAGGAGAGCTGTTTTCAGCCACTATCTGAAACAATATGATCAGAGCCAAGTTGGGTCTGGGCATCAGGGCTGGTATGCTGCTGAAATGGGATGAATTTCATACAGAAGAAACTGCATTTGAAAGGATTCTGTATGAGGGAGAAATCGACACATGTTGAAGGACCAAAGCCAAAAATTAAGGGGTAGAATGACACTCAAGATCAAGCAAGAGCACAGAGGGTGTCATGAATCTTGTGCTTTGGCCTTTGTCCTAGAGTTATGGGAGCTCCTTATACTGATTTAAGGGAAGTGATCTGATTAGATGTGTACTGTAGGAAACAAATATTACTAACATGTTTTGTTAATTTTTTGAGCCCAGAACAAAGTCCCTCATACCTAGACTCTAGCAAACAGTATTACTTTTATATTACTAAGTAAAAATTCATTTTAACTCACCGGTCCTAGAGATTCTCCAAGAATAAAAAATAAAGAAGGTTATTGTAAAACACCAAACAGAAAGCCCAAAGAAATGTGCAATCACAGGACTAAACAACTCCGTCATTTTTGAGTGCCTGTAGTATTCATTTGCTATCGGCAGGTGGCGTGAGGCGTCATGTTACTACCCATAGCTATCAAGAGCAGGGGTGAGTTACTTAAATCTCTGCTGAGTCAGGGAGAAATAATGTCAGAGCCCAAACATGCTATTTATATTGTACATCATGTGACCTGGCTCAAATGTCTCATCTCTGGCTTAGTTCTTCCCCTCACACAATACAATTCTCTCATTACTTAGCTTGTTTACATTTGACAAAATGTAATAGGATTTATAACATTGAAAGTTTTATTTTAAAAGTGTTTTTACAGTCTCCCTACCCCTCCCATCAACAGAAAAAGTACTCTGCCTATTTCCAACCAGACAGTATTTTGATTTCTCACTGCACAGAGGCTAACGTTTCCTAACAGGGAGTGCACACAGAAGGAATGTCTGCTAACTGCCTTTTGTCTCAGAAGATACTGCTTCAATATTCTTCCTAAATACTTAGATATATGATAAAGCAACACGCTTAGAGGAACACTGTTTGCTTACATATGAGAGGGAGAGCTTATTCAATCTCCAAAATTTTTTAACACCAAAAAAGCCCCAGTTTCTAAGAGATTGGGACTGTCACCCAGTTCCCAGGTGCTCGTGCTGTCCGAAGCCAGTCGCCCACAACCTCCTGGAGCCAGCTGATGCGACCTGGGGTGGGAGGCCCCTACCTCCATTCTGCTTTGTTGTGCAGGAATGAGTTACACTGGTCAGAAAGCTTCGAATCGAGTGACATGGACTCCAGGATTGAAATGATTTGCTTGAAAGAAGGCCGTTTCTGAAGGAGAAAACAATAATCACTTGTTGGGACTTAGGAAAGATCTTTAAGAAAAAATCCACAAGCATAGCAATAAGGTCAAATCACCATAACAAAATAAGATATGCTGGAATATCCTGATTTTATTCTTTCACAACTGTCGCCCTGCATAGGAACCATACTTATTTTCAATTATTCATAATAGGCTCAGATGTCATTTTTCTATTGTGTTGTTTAAGGTTGGAATGATTACGGTATTTTTCCAGGTTAGGTAAGTACTAATTAGTTCTCTTTGAGGTATGTTTAAAGACTCCTGAAAGCAAACAGTTAAGTCTTTTAAAAAGTCATCTACGTGATAAAGCAAGCATAGTAAAAGTTAACAGTAGGGTCTGGGTGATAGGGGTCTTCCTAGGTGGCGCTGGCGGTAAAGAACATGTCCGCCAATGCAGGAGACATAGAGACACGGGTTTGATCCCTGGGTCAGGAAGATCCCCTAGAGGAGGGCATGGCAACCCACTCCAGTATTCTTGCCCGGAGAACCCCATGGACAGAGGAGCCTGGTGGGCTACAGTCCACAGTGTTGCAAAGAGTCAGACATGAATGAAACGACTTAGCGTGCACACATGCACAGGGGCGATAGGTATACCAGTGCTCAAGGCAAAATTCTTTCAACTTTTCCATATGTTTAAAAATTTTTATAATAAACTGTTGGAGGAAAATTACTTATTAATCTAGCAGAACTTATACAATTTCCTAAACCAGTTGCTCAGAGAAAAAATTCCCCAATTTTACAGCCATCATAACTTCACTGTTCTCAATGGTTATTCCATAATATAACTAGCTTTGGTGCTTGAAAACTCTCACGTACTGTTTACCAGAAATTGAAAAAGCAGTGGTTAGGTGTATTTCTTTAGCTAGCAAAAACTACCCTAGTCTATCTCTTTAGACTCTAGCCAAGGTGGAGACAAAAGGTTAAAGCAAAAATGGAGAAAGATAATAAAAGGGTGATGCACATTCTCTCTTCATCACGCCTCATAATTATACCATTTCTGAACAAATTACAGTTGCCGCAATTAAAACATGCATTTTAATTTAGGAGCACAAAAACAAGAAGAAAGAATGTTGAGGTGGCTTGCTCTTAGGACTTGAGTGTTTCCTACATTAAGAAAAGTAATTTTTTCTTAGGAATATAAAACTGGAATATTTATTCTGAGTTCTGCCATTATTGTCCTCTTTCAAGGGTGTGTGTGTGTGTTTAAAAAAAGGGCGTAGGTAGCTAAATGTCACTGATGGTACATTAAGCCTTATAATAAGCAAAAAATGCCTTAAGTTGGAAATTTGAAAAAATTATATTTGTCTTCTTTGCATGTGTTTCCATTTTAATTTCTTCATCCATGTGTCAGGTAGCAACAGGAAAAACGTTTTGTTTATACAGGAGCTAATTATATAATATATATAGGATTTTCATTTTTCATGGAAAAGAAGCAGGAGGAGCTGATAAATTTTCAAAGAATAATATATTTCCCTACACTTAATCATTCTTAAGATAAGGTAAAACATTTTTTGTAATTGGATGGCAAGTATCCCTGGAAAAATCTTTATTTCATATTTAGAATATGCTCCCAGATGGAAATTATCAAAGTGAACAGAACATAGCAGCAATGTAGAATCATATGTTAATATTTCATGAGTATTTTGATCACAGAATACAACATGTGGTCTAGGATCTTCCTCCAAAGGGGCTTAGCTTCCTTTTATGTATTATGTAGGCTCTGCCTACTTAAAAAGGCACAACCAGAACCATTTATTAAGCATCTGTATACATTATTTGTTATCTTTATGTTATAGGTAAGGAAGATCAGTCTCAAAAAATGTGAATTTCCCAGTATCATACAAGTAGCAAGTTAAGAACCAGGGTCTATTCTCTTTAATCCTTCAAAATATTTTATCACATGAGGGTAAGATATTACTTCCTATCAAACTTGAAGCTTTAACTATTGCTTTGTCCTTTTTTAGGAATGTCATTTTAGAACCTGAACTAATACCCACCTTTACTTCCTTCTTTTCTTCAAAAAAAAAAAAAAAAAGGTTTTTTTTGAGCACCTGATCAAACCCATTGGCATGACCCAACATTTATCTAACACAAGAGCAGTTTTTTCTCTTGTACACATGTCTACCGCCTCGTTGCAAAAGAACATACTTCTACAGGTGAGCTGAACATTTTAATCTGTGTTAATACTCTAGACTCTAAGGGCTGAAAATAGAAATAATTAAAATATACTTTAACCAACTACTGCTGTATCTATCTGCATAGGACTGGCACCAACTTCTGTTTGAACTGCTATATACTTATAGCCAGAGAAGAGCTCCCCTGGTGGCTCAGATGGTAGAGTCTGCCTGAAGTGCAGGAGACCCGAGTTCAGTCCCTGGGTTGGGAAGATTGCACCCACTCCAGTATTCTTGGTTGAAAAGGAAATTACAACCCACTCCAGTATTCCTGCCTGGAGAATTCCATGGACAGAAGAGCCTGGCAAGCCCCAGTCCATGGGGTCGCAAAGCCAGACACGATTGAATGACTAATCCTTCCTTCCTTCTGGCCAGAAAACTAAAACATGCACTCTCAGGAAATAAACCTTGGTCTGGCCTCTTTAGTCAACAACAAATTGTACATCTACTTGCTAAATTTACAGAAGATGCTATAGGGAGACAAAGAAAAACTAACTCTATTTCCTCATGGAGCCTGTAATCCATTTAGGAAGAAAAGATCTTTTTAAAAATGCAACAGCATAAAATGAGGCAGTAACCCAGACTGTGGTTCAGGAAAAGGAGTACTTAGTATGGGCAGGGTAAACAGAATAACTGGGGAAGGCTGGATGATGAAGTAATCAGGAGGGGAAAGAAAAGAAGGAAAAGAACACGTTTCGGGAATAAAGAAGGCGTGTAAGGTATGTCTACAGGAGAGAGCAATGACTTAGAAATGTGAGCTGCAGGCATAATCAAATCAAATATAGAGGGCATGTATTAGTTGTATTAGAATAAAATGCCATGAATTTAGAAAACAAAAAAACTGATCTAAACTTTCTTCATACTTCACAGTGCTAGAAGACAAGACTCCTCTGGTATTAAAGAAGCGTCAGCTTACTACCTGTTAAAAAGACAGGCCAGCTTCATGGCATCAACTCTAATGTCCTTATTGTGTAGGTGTTTACACTATCATTTAATTAATATACCATAAACGTATATTCTTAGAATTTTAATATAGTACAGAGTTACAGATTAAGAAATTAAAAACCTGCTTTGCATACTGAAATATAATTACAATTACAGTGATTTAGTTGCATTCATCTAATTCAGCACTAATAATTTCGAGTGAAATTTCTATTTGAGTATCAGAGAGAAAGGGCTTTCCTGATAGCTCAGTTGCTAAAGAATCCACCTGCAATGCAGGAGACCCCAGTTTGATTCCTGGGTCAGGAAGATCCCCTGGAGAAGAGATAAGCTACCCATTCCAGTATTCTTGGGCTTTCCTGGTGGCTCAGCTGGTAAAGAACCCACCTGCGATGCAGGAGACCTGCGTTTGACCCCTGGATTGGGACGATCCCCTGGAGAAGGAAAAGGCTACCCACTCCAGTATTCTGGCCTGGAGAATTCCATGGACCGTACAGTATAGTCCACGGGGTTGCAAAGAGTCAGGTACAACTGAGCGACTTCCACTTTCACATCAGAGAGAAAAATACTACCAAAATGACCAAATATGCCACAATGGGTATATAAGTGGTAGCATATGGAAAGACTGCATTTTAATCATATAAAATAAATATTCTACAGAAAGCTTGCAAATAGCCACTTACAATTTCCACCAGATTAGTTGCAAAGTGCAGGCATTTCTCTTCATGCTTAAAAAGCCCCACATTCTGCAAAATCACACACTTAAAGCAGGGCCCACAGAGGGGCCAGACAGACCATTCAAAACCTATCAACTCTGTCAAAAAAATTCAGAAAACAATAGTAATCCTAAACAAAAGTACTAAACAGTTTAAAAATTGTTAGATTCTTAAAAAAAAAAAAAACTAAGTAAATACAGAACTCTAAAAAGGGTGAAAGTCGTTTGAGGAACAGGAGTGAAAGCCAATTGAGCCTGCTGGTTTATCAGGGCAAAGGTGAAATGCACAAGGCAGGGGAGAAGGGTTGTCTTGGTTCTGTGTCCGTTGCTGCGCTACTGGCTGTGCTGATGTGCTTGGAGTTCAGTTGTTCTCACTTGTGGAATGGAACAGTGTGCTTTACTTATGGGCCATCCTGAACTGTGTGATGCTAACACGATTCCCATACTCACCAAGCGTTTCTGAGTTACTTCGCCTAGACAAACCACACCTTTCCGTATCCATGGATTCAATCAGCCAGAGTTCAAGTTGGTTGTTGAATGCGAGGAAGTGTAACCACAGTTGGGGTGAAGGGAAGGGTCGTGACTGAATCACCCCTGATATATAAGGGACTTGAGCATCCATGGATTCTCCTGGGGTCCTGAAACCTCCCCTGAGGAGGTGAAGGGAACGGCTCTGTACATTATTACCATTCATTCTTCTTTAAAGTCATATAGGGACTGGGTTTAAATTAAGGAAGAAATTCCATTCTCAAGTCTTTTTTTTTTTTTTTTTCTTTCTAGATCTGTCTTTAAAAGGTCAGTTTGTGATACACTTATTTCCATGAAAGGCTGCAGAAATTTGAACTTTTCTTTTCTCGAGTCTATCTCTCTTATTCTAATATTTCATCTATGAGGATCTTTTTTGTTTTTAAACTTTTTATTACAGCAAATTCCAAACATACACCAAAGCAGAGAGAACACCCTCCATATACTTATCACTCCAAAAATCATCACGGCCAATCCTATTTAATCTATACCATTATTCACTTCTCTTCACTGTATTTTGAAGCAAATCCAAGACTCGCCTATCATTTTATCTATAAACACTTCCGTATGTACGTGACAGTCTTTTAAACCAGTCTTTGCAGGGAAGGGAAATGGGCCATTTGTGCTTCAATGTGATAACCACATGAAAGCCTCAATTTTGGAATTTCTCCAACTTTATTGTGATAGATTAAAAAACATCACTGAAACTCCACAGGGAGTGCGTATCGAGCTTCTCTAGAAGTGCTACTTTTGCCTGGTCTTTGGTTAGAAAGGCAATGTGGTGGTCGGGCTTTGTCGCGCAATGGATAGCGCACTGGACTTCTAGTGTAGAGAGGCAATGTGGTGTGGAGGGTTAAGTGCAGGGACTCACGTCAGTTAGCTTGGGTTCAGCCTCCAGCGCCACCACTTACAAGCTGTGTGGCCTTGACCTCACTACTTAACCGAGGCTTGGTTCTTCATGTGTAAAATGGGGATAATAACAATACCCAGTTCACAGAGATATGCTGAGAAGTAAAGGAGTTGATATACTTAAAGTGTTCAGAACAGTGCCTGGCTTATAATAAGCATGGTGTGCGAGTATTTATATA